>NW_027558202.1:0-12629 GCF_052425735.1 Oculina patagonica
TATTTTGTTTTTTGCTATTTACATTACTCTTCAATCCTCAGCCGGCGACTAAATTGGAACTGAGAAGAAAATTGAAAGCGGGAGCTTAATTTAAGGTGGCTCGTGCCAGTTTTCAGGTTTTTAACTGTGCGACGTTTGGAAAAAAAAGGCCAAAAAATCAATTAAAGATCGTAAGAAAATTTTTGTATGATTACATTACCCATTGTGTTTTTGATCCAAAACACCAATAATTACGTCATCAGAGGTTACCATGGCAACGATAGCCAATGATTTTTCGGACCCTTTTTCAGCTTCCGGTGCTTATATCTTGAAAACTAACTCGATGACCCCTATTTTTTTTCTCGTGATAACTTTTGGCATCTGAAAAAGAAACTGTATAATTATTTTAAAAAATTTCTACGAAGCGGATTTTCTGCAAATGCAAAAAAGGGCAATTTGCAAGTAATTAAAAATTTTTAAAAACTGTACAACAACTTTTAGTTTGCAAGACATGTTTCGATCGTTCCAACGATCATCTTCAGTTGTGGGATCGTTTACAGTTGAAGTTGAATTTTTTTACAAGCAATGGCGTAACATGCGTGATACGCAACATTCGTAATACATTTTAAATTTAACGTACAGCATTTAAATGCGCGAGACATGGATTTCTGAGGAAGTTGAAATCTAAAGGACACTTGGAACCAAACGTGTACAAAAAAATCTTCCCATCTGGTTCCCAGCCAGCCAGGATTTACGGACTTCCAAAAATGCACAAGCCACGTGGACCGAACTCGATGCCTCCGTTCAGACCTATTGTTTCGTCGATTGGGACTTATAATTATGAACTAGCTAAGTATCTTTGTTCTCTTTTACAACCACACATTCCATCTTATTATTGTACTCAGGATAGTTTCACGTTTGTTAATGAAATCAAAGATATGCCGGTATCAGGTAATTTTATGGTTTCATTTGACGTTGAAAGCTTATTTACGAATATACCTCTAGATGAATCCATTGATTTAGCAGTTAAGTACGTTAAGGAGGGTAACAGTGATATTAAGCTAAGTACTGATGAGCTTAGAACCCTTTTTCGTTTTGCCACAGCGCAAACACATTTTTTGTTCAAAGGATCTTTTTATGACCAGGTAGATGGGGTATCTATGGGCTCACCCCTTGCCCCTGTATTGGCTAACCTTTTCATGGGGCATAATGAGAATGCATGGTTAGAGAACTACAAGGGTTCAAGGATTTTGTACTACCGACGATATGTCGATGACACTTTTTGTGTGTTTGAGACAGAGCAAGACGCTGTGTCATTTTACAACTTCATCAATTCTCAACACCCGAACATACGTTTTACCATGGAGAAAGAGGTAGATCATAAGTTAGCATTCCTAGATGTCTTAGTTCATAACAATCCTCTATCTCCAGACTTCAGTTTTCCGTAAGAAAACGTTCACAGGGCTCCTTATGAACTATTTTAGTTTTACTGCATTCTCTTACAAAATCGGTCTTGTAAGAACACTGGTTGAAAGGGTCTACAAAATCAACAATTCCTGGTTGGGCTTTCATGATGATATTAAGAACCTCACTCGTATCCTACGTAAAAACCTTTTCCCTGTTCATATTATAGATAAGGTTGTCAACCAATACGTAAGCAGAGCTCAAGTCCGCCCATCAGATAGCGCTAGCTCTCGGGTTCAACAACCCGTTTCATCTTATTATTTTAAGTTACCTTATGTAGGATCCTTTTCTGCAGAAGCTCAGAAGAGATTGCGTAAACTTGTCCACCGTTATTGTACTAACATTGAAGTTAAGTTAGTTTTTTCGTCTTTTAAAGTGAGTAGTATGTTCAGTGTGAAGGATCCTGTTCCTCTCGATCTCCGTTCGCGCGTTGTCTACAAATTTTCTTGTGTAGGATGTAATGCCTGTTACATCGGCGAAACTAGCCGTCATCTTTCAACGCGCATTCGTGAGCATCTGAGTAGGGACAGGAACTCACACATTTACCAACATCTGCAGCAGTCTGAGGCATGCCGTAGGCTTGCATCAAAGAACTGCTTTTCTATTGTAGATTCCGCACCCAATAGACTACAGCTATTTTTAAAAGAGGCTGTCCACATCCGCTGGGAAAACCCCACGTTAAATAAGCAGCTCAAACATGCTGACTTAACTCTTTCATTTTAGTATTATGTTATTTTCTTATAAATAAGTGTCGTTTAATTTAATTTAATTTTTTTTTTTGCATCATTTTGTGTAATAATTGTAATTTACTTAGTTATTTTTACTGTTTAATTTCTTTGCCGTGTATTTATACTCGTGCGCATTGTTCCATGTCTTGCGCATTTAAATGCTGTACGTTAAATTTAAAATGTATTACGAATGTTGCGTATCACGCATGTTACGCCATTGCTTGTAAAAAAATTCAACTTCAACTGTAAACGATCCCACAACTGAAGATGATCGTTGGAACGATCGAAACATGTCTTGCAAACTAAAAGTTGTTGTACATTTTTTAAAAATAGTAGTTTGTCTGCTTTTATCCAGACTAATTAAAAATTCCTTTCGTAGAATTTTTTTAGATTTTTTCTGAAGTTTCCTTTACAAAAAAGAAAAATTTTAGGGCAATAAAAAATAGGGGTCATCGGGTTAGTTTTCTTGCTAAAGCCTTCGCGAATTCGATAATTCCCACGCGCGTTTCCGTGCACTTCAAAATTTCGATTTTAAGAGGACATATGCACAAATTTCAAACAAAAATGAAAATTCTTGGCAAGAGCCCTGTTACGGATTTCGCTCATTCTCTTACCATGGGTAGGCCTTTATATGAAATAAATCACAGTATACTTTGTTTGGCTAAATATCGATTTGTTTTCGAGAAAATCGATAATTCTAAAATCCAGCAAAATTGACGCTTTCGGAGCTCAAAATTTATGCCGAGTTTGTTAGCTTCGCGTCGAAAAATTAAGCACTCTGGAAGAAAAATACCTATTTAATATCGAAGAATAACATCAAATTAGTACGTCGAAAGCAATTTCTGCTCTTGAAGTCCTTTTATCTACAAAATATAATTAAGTTTATTCGACACACTTTTGATTTAATTCAAAATAGGTCAAACTTATCGCTTTATTTAAGTATGAGCGAAGCGAAATAAATGGCCGAAAATTTGGTACTAGACAGATAAATGATTGTTCTTTTCGATACTAAAAGGATTTCCTAGGGAAATGATTTAGTGCGATGCTTTCAGATCTCAAAGTTGCTTAAAATTCGTTAATTTAACCGACCGTGACATTGTTGATCTTATCAACATTATGTAAACAATCCACGCAAAGGTTAATTTTCCCCATGTGAACTTCAACTGAGTAAAATAAAAACATAGACTTGCTTACCGTGGTGTTCGCTGATACATTGTAAATCCTGTTTTCCTCATTTACGACAAAACCTAAGCCCTCGGCGAAGCTGTTATCCTATTTTCTTGACGCGCCATTTGTAACTGATTTCCACGTCTTGAAGTGACAGTTCTTTTCCATGCATTCTTGAAAACAGTCCAGTCTTAACTGATCAGTGTAAACAGGAATACGAAGTACTTTGCTTTAAATCAACTTAAAGCTTAGCAGCAGTGGTAGATAAATCGATACGACCGGCGAATCTTCGTTTCGAAAACCGCCATTTGAGATTTGTCGGCCCAGTTGTCCTACGGTATGCAGATAATTAATTCACACTTGAGTAACTTCCGGCACATGAAATCGACAACCACCGTGACCAGAAAGCACCCTGCTTTTTGGTGTATTGGTTGAGGCATTATTTTTATTATTTTAACATAAGCTCTCAATGAAAAATTTTTCGGCTGAACTTGTAATTAAGTTTCACTTCAGTAAGCCACCGTTCGAGAGAGTTGTTAAATGGTTGCATGAAAGCGCTTTTAACTTCCGGTTCGAAAGTTCTTCTGTTGCGTTGCTTCGCTTTGCTGCATATTTTTATCCAGTTCTTACCCTTGTTCAAATTCTTGATTAGGCTAAGGCAAAACAGTTGTAGAGTCAACTCTCCCTTATTGAAGATCTCTATAAGACGGACACCTGGTGTTGGTCCTGTCCTTGCCGTTTTTTCAGTCATTTTTATACTCTAACCAGCTAGGCTACGTTTACACGGGACCGGACCGGAGCCGTTCCGAACTGGACCGGACCGGATCGGCCTCTGTTTACACGGAAGCGTTTGGCACCGATCCATGTGTTTACACAGGACGGTTCTGGAACCGGTCCGGAACGGTTCCATAACTTGACCTGCAAAATAGCAGGTCTAGTTTTGGTTCCGTCCCGCACCGGTTCCAGAACGGCCCCGTGTAAACAGAAGACATATCCTATCCGAAAATCGGACCGAAACGTTCCAGACAGCAGCAGTGGTTGATAAATCGATTCGGCCGGCAAATCTTTTTTTCGAAAACTGCTATTTGAGTTTTGTCGGCCCTGCGGTGTGCAAATAATGTATTTCACATTTGCGTAACTTCCGACACATGAAATCGACAACCGCCGTGACCAGATAGCACCCTGCGTTTTGGTATAGTATTGGTTGAGGCACCATACTATTGCTATATTAATATAAGCTCTAAATGAAAAACTTTTGGGCTGAACATGTAATTAAGTTTCACTTCAGGTAGCCACCGTTTGTGAAAGTTACTAAATAGTTGCATGACAGCACTTTTAACTCCCGGGTCTAAGGTTCTTCTGTTGCGTTGCTTCGCTTTATAGTTTTTTTTTGTTCTTGCCTTTGTCCAAGTTCTTGATTAGGTCAAGGCAAAACAGGTGAAAGCAAAATCTAAGATGTTATCGTTGGATCCGTCTTCCGTGAATGTTAAAAAATATGACCATATATATATTCTGTTGGGGTCCGGCGTAAACAAGGGAAGGTGCCCCCCGCCAGAGCTTGCGGGGAGAGACAAGCGCCTCGCCGTCAGGGGACCCAAATGTATTAAAAATATCATAGTCATTATATAAATATTTTGTTTTTAAACCTGTTTTCCGGTGTGTTTTTGAGTTGATTTGGAAGCTATTAGGTGAAAAACGGTTTAAGTTTCAAATATTATCCGCAGTCTATTCCTTCGTAAATAAGACGTTTAATTATAATACGACTCAAGTTTCCAAACAACAAGAGATATAAAGTAATAACTTAATAATCACCATAATTCTCAATTCAACAGGCGAACTTTATTAGGAAGGAGTTGTCGAAGCTGGGGTATTCCCCCAAAACGGCTCTGTGCCGTCCAATGAGGTCGTGGCTTTGGGTTCCCGATCTAGAACGGGATTTTCAATATCAGACGATATCTAGAACGAGATATGGTATTTTGAACACACAAAAGTTCCAAAATATCAGCAGCCAAAACGGGGTGACTTGTTTCTAGAACGCGGTATCTTTTGAATGCAAGTTCTTTCTAACTGAATACCAGAGGCCCTTCCAATTACGCTGGTAAAAAGGGAATGTTATGCTTCTAACAATGCTTGTTTTTTGTCCGATATAATGCTCAACTGTAATTATGCTCATTTTTTTTAAAATAATGCTACTTTGGTATAAATGCTTTGTTGTACTTTGCAGAAATAAATACAAAAAATGGCATCACGTCAGAAGTCCATAACAAACTTCTGATTACGTGTAATTTTCTTCACCTAGCTTTAATCTAATGAAGTGAAAAGCACCCTTTCCTTTATTTTTACACCAATATACACCTTGGCGTAAACAGTCATAAATGTTCAGCGTTTTATTATAAATTGTTTACCGTGACTGGTATTACAACTGCATATACATGATATATGGTCCCTTTTTCCCCCACCCCTTCCCCACCTTTAATTCCCGTTTTTATTTCGCCCAATCCTCCACAGGAGAAAGAAGGAGAGCTTGTTTACAGGCTAGACTACACAGAATATATATTTTTAACTGACATTCACGGGAGACGGATCCAACGACGCCATCTAAGGTTTTGTGTACAGCCAACTCTCTCTGAAACGGGTACCTTCGGGACCGGCTCCAACTAGATTTAGATTTTTTAGATTAGATTTTTTATTATTTCACACTATTTACAACTCAGTTCGGATTTTAACGTCGTTTCAAATTTTCCACTGAAGAAGGGGCAAGAATTTGAACAAGGGTAAGAACTGGATAAAAAATATGAAACAAAGCGAAGCAACGCAACAGAAGAACTTTCTACCCGGATTTCATGCAACCATTTAACAACTCTCCCGAACGGTGGCTAACTGAAGTGAAACTTTATTGCAAGTTCAGCTTAAAAGTTTTTCACTGAGAGCTTATGTTAAAATGATAAAAATAGTGCCTCGACCAATATTTCGAAAAGGAGGGTGCTATCTAACCTGCGATCAGGTGTTATTTTTCTCGCGGTGGAGGGGTAAGCCTGATCGCAGGTTAGGTGCTATCTGGTCACGGTGGTTGTCGATTTCATGTGCCGGAAGTTACTCAAGTGTGAATTAATTATCTGCATACCGCAGGACAACTGGGCCGACAAATCTCAAATGGCGGTTTTCGAAACGAAGATTCGCCGGTCGTATCGATTTATCTACCACTGCTGCTAAGCTTTAAGTTGATTTAAAGCAAAGTACTTCGTATTCCTGTTTACACTGATCAGTTAAGACTGGACTGTTTTCAAGAATGCATGGAAAAGAACTGTCACTTCAAGACGTGGAAATCAGTTACAAATGGCGCGTCAAGAAAATAGGATAACAGCTTCGCCGAGGGCTTAGGTTTTGTCGTAAATGAGGAAAACAGGATTTACAATGTATCAGCGAACACCACGGTAAGCAAGTCTATGTTTTTATTTTACTCAGTTGAAGTTCACATGGGGAAAATTAACCTTTGCGTGGATTGTTTACATAATGTTGATAAGATCAACAATGTCACGGTCGGTTAAATTAACGAATTTTAAGCAACTTTGAGATCTGAAAGCATCGCACTAAATCATTTCCCTAGGAAATCCTTTTAGTATCGAAAAGAACAATCATTTATCTGTCTAGTACCAAATTTTCGGCCATTTATTTCGCTTCGCTCATACTTAAATAAAGCGATAAGTTTGACCTATTTTGAATTAAATCAAAAGTGTGTCGAATAAACTTAATTATATTTTGTAGATAAAAGGACTTCAAGAGCAGAAATTGCTTTCGACGTACTAATTTGATGTTATTCTTCGATATTAAATAGGTATTTTTCTTCCAGAGTGCTTAATTTTTCGACGCGAAGCTAACAAACTCGGCATAAATTTTGAGCTCCGAAAGCGTCAATTTTGCTGGATTTTAGAATTATCGATTTTCTCGAAAACAAATCGATATTTAGCCAAACAAAGTATACTGTGATTTATTTCATATTGAGACCTACCCATGGCAAGAGTATGAGCGAAATCCATTTAAGGACTCTTACCGACATATGTTTGACCGTAGGAAACCTGTGCTCTTAAAAGTTTGGCATTTACTCATGCTCAGTTCTGACTACCGCTGATCTTTGCGGGCACATACGCGCGCAACACGCGTGGACTTCCCCTCGCTTTGTCTGCGAAACTATTCGGCTCAGGAATTCATGGGATTTAGCCAGTTTCAGTTGGCGACAGTTGTGCCTCTTAAGTCTTACTTTTAAGTATTTCTTTGTCTGAATAATCATGTGTTTGACAGCGAGCTCAAATAAGCTAAAACGATAAAAGTGGAATTGACTAACGATCTCCGACAAGATCGATCGTAGCACATGCGAATTTGCTTTTGTAACTCAAGCAGTGAGATCTGAAAACATTTTAAATGACGAAAATAAAGTTTACTTAAAATGTTCTTGTTGAAACAGCTTCAGTTGAACGCGGAATTTTTTCTTAAATTGAAGAAAAGCAACCTCGCGCTGGGCCGCCATGTTTGTTTTCCTTTTTAATCGGGCGGGGCCTGGGCCCGATTCATAATCTGTGTCAGATTTTGTCGTTTTTTTTTTGTCGGTAAATCGTTCCAGAACCTCGCGGCCCAGCCGATCCCTTGGTCACGGTCACGCAAGTTTTCATTACTTGCGAAATATTACGTTCAAATCGTACAAGTTTTAATGTTCACTCCCTGGAAGCTGTGTTACAAAATCATTCCCGTCTAATTTTACGAGTACTCTATGCTCTGTTAAACGCGAAATATATATATTTTTGTGTCCGGCATTTAAGTCTTGACTTGGAGCGAGTACTGGAGATTCGCATTGCAAAATCTTGCTTTCTTTGCCATGTCCAAACTATTTTAATATTGTGAACGCAATCAAATACTTTTCGAAACATTTCTTGGTCTTATCTTGAAAAAAAAAAAACAATCTGAAACATCTTTTTGGAGATTGTTACGTTTGTCTCAGAGCGAGTACTAAATATTCAAATTGTGAAAGCTATTTTCGTAGTTAACACTACGTCATTCACGCAATTTTGTCTTCGCCGGAAACTGCAAGCGTCACTGCATGCAGTGCACTTTTTTCAGCCAGACTCCACTTTAAAGAAATTTTATGAGGAAGAACTGTTTTATTGAAGCGTTTGACTCAGAGTGAAAACAAAACGCCGTATTACGTACCCGGACTGTACTGAATACTGCAAAACAACGCAGTTTGACATGTACAAGTGGTGCAAGCTAAATAAAGAACCATTAGGTCATGACAGATTTCAAAACCGTAGCGATCAGCCGATCACTCGCGTTTAACATGAACACTCTGCTCTCTGAAATGTATAATTTTGTTTCATTCCATATTTTACAAGAAGAGAGGGCTGAATATAATCACATAGAGAAAACAAAGACCGCTTGGACATGTCCAAGCTATTTAAAACTACCACTACGTCAGACCCATGTCACGCGATCTCTCGCTTGTAGCTATAAACTAGTAATAGTTCTCACTATAAAGCTGCCCCCGCCTTTTTATAATTTGTTTTGCATCATTCTAAGTTTAGTGGAGTCTTTTTGTCTTTTTTAATTATTGATGCCGATGGACTACACAATTAGACTTCTTTTTTTACTGTGCAATGTACGTCACGACCGACATTGTTTGCTGCAGAATTTCTTGTTGTGTGACACTCCATTGCGTCCTAAAAATATTCACAAGTTCAAGTCGAATATATCACCTAGCGCGCGGAACTAACTCCTAGCGGAAATAACACATAACACATGTACATTATTCGTGGTGACAACACGCAAGCTTTATATTCTCGGGCTTATAACATTCAAAATAATATTCACAAGTTCAAGTCGAATATATCACCTAGCGCGCGGAACTAACTCCTAGCGGAAATAACACATAACACATTATTCGTGGTGACAACACGCAAGCTTTATATTCCCGGGCTTATAACATTCAAAATAACTTACAATAATTTCCAGGCCAAAAAGCCCAAAAATTCCACGAGTAACAAAATACGGCACATTCAAAGATTCGAGAAAACAATTTTTAACCTTATTCAACCCACTCTTTGGATCAAATAATCTGACAGTTTGTTAACACAAAGTTCATGCTTTTGTTTATTACTCGTTGAAAGATGTATACGATACAGCAAACATCCGAAAGCACTCGAACCAGCTCTTGGAACACACGTACACGTAGCCAAGAACACGAAACTAATTGCTCGAAATTTTGTTTGAATACTCTGCGCTCTGTTTGTGTGAAATACTTATTGTTGTGTTACTCAAGCGTTTGGCTCGGATCGAGTATAAGTAGTACAATTTAGCCAGAACGTGTTAAATATTGCAAAACAACGACTTATTTTCTGGATATCCCAATTTTTGTTTTGAGTTTACGGTATTTTGAGAATCGAAACGTTATCGAAATGTATAAAGTTGCAAGCTCAGCAAGAATGTGTCAAAGCACGGGATACACCTCATCCGCTAAACGGAGAAATACAATGGGATGGCCTTAGTCTACTCTTTATTTTGGCGTGATTTGGCTTTCTTTTAAATGAACTGGTTTGGGTTATTTTATTGAACATTCGGAACAAAATAAATATTTGCATGCGTAAGCAGGCATTTTTCCGGCTAGTCATGTGGTTTTAAAAGAAAAAGATGGCGTGGTAAAAGAAATCCATGTCACGTTCACTCCGTGACTAACGCAAACACGACTTGTGTGTTTCTCAAGTGACTGCTTTTCTAAATATTTTACTGTGCGGTGCCGTGCCTTTAACAAAGCACTGAAAGAGGTCAGGAGGTCAAGCATTACCCGCACGATTATAAACTGCTTGCAGTTCTTGTTAAATCTCGCGCGTGACTCGTGGGTATGAAGCGTGACGCGCGCGCTAGTCACCAGACTTCCCACGCAAGAAAAACTGGTACGAGCCACTTTAACAACTAAAATTTTTCACTGGCGACCAAACTTGAGCAGTCGGTGGTCAATTGGCCACTTAGGGAAAAAATAAACTTGGAGGGTTGCTCTAACTCTTATTTATTATTGATAACTACCCTTGCCCATTTTCTCCCATATTGTTATTACAGGCAAAATGTATGCAAACCACCAACAACTTGTATGTGGAAGTGCTGTAAAAAATGACTTTTGCTTTCATTGTAGCCCTGAATCCCTGATCGAATTGGAATTTAGAAATGTTGGGTCTTGCGAAGGGAGGAAAACCTGAGAACCAGAAGAAAAACCCTTGGAGCAGGGACGAGAACCAACAAAAAACTCAACCCACATATGATGGTCTGGGAATGAAGCGACTAGGAGTATTTCTACTTCCCCTGAATGGGATTGCTGTACCAGCGAATTTAATGCTGGGGGTAACCCTTTGAATTGCGGGGTTACCTCTCAGCATTACATTCGTCAGTATCCATTTATACACCTGGGTGGAGAGGGGCACTGTGAGAGTAAGGTGTCTTGTCCAAGAACACAACACAGTGACCCCAGCCAGGGCTTGAACCTGGACTGCTCAATTCAGAGTCCAGCGCACTAAACATTAGGCCACTGGGCCTCCCACAACATAGATAGTCAAAGAGATAATTTTATTCATACACAGTGTTTATTATTTATTCAGATTATGTCATGGCTTGTGGTCCATATCCTGAAGGAGTCTGGAATGCCATCACTCAGAGCACGCGCTGCGCTCCTTGGATCACGTGGGGTTATGCCAATGCCCTATTTCACGTAATGTGGGTCGGCGCCTTATTTTTCTGTCAGTGTTACCAGGTAAGGGCTCCAAATGTTAATGTGTATATTCTTCTTACTGATCCCCATACATTTCTTATGGTAGTTGTTGGGAGAATTTAATCGTATCAAGCAAAACCAGCCATTTCTTTATTGACGTGACTTCTTATGAACAGTGAAATGCTGATATAACCAAAGGAACTGTGTCACGGATTTTAGCGTAATTAAGACGTACGAAAATGGCCACCAAATTGAGTAAAATATAAGAATAACCACCTAAAACAGTGAAGGAACATTTCAATAACACAGCAAATACAAAAGAAGGTACGGATGGGCAAAAATTGCAGAAGATTAAAACGGATTGCGATATGGGTTTTGAAAAACTTTAATCTCGTTTGTCTGTATTTTAATAGTTGTTGAGAAATATTTCTTTGTAATGAAGTCGTGGTCTTGTCATTTAGATCCAAAGAAGTAATTCTTAGTTCCATAGAGAGTATTTGCCGGGCAAAACGTAATAAAAATAGACAGTCCCTTTATATGCCAAAGGACTGGGGAAGATTTATGTTAACGGTTTTCTGTTCCAATACATTTTACATAACACATGAAAGTTCATCGCAGTTATGCACGCAACTTATGCAGTTGTCTTTGGTTTGAATCCCTTTTAAGCAGTGGATTTTTTCCATGCTTGAACGGTGTTCAAACCTAACCAACTGAATATCAAGCCGACTGGGAGCTGGTCACATTTTGAGTTTGTAATATACCTGTAGAAGATAAAGATATAAAAGTGAATATGTGAAATGTCACATAATTAAGCTGCTGGAGAGAGATTCAACAGATATTAGTAGAAACTCAACTGTGTTCTATCGAAAATCCGCGAATCTGATTGGTTGTCCCACTGTTTTCTATTCGCTGATAGAAAACGATCGCGCGCTCGTTGCTCATTTAAAGATTAATTTTCTTCATTTTGGCTTATACGAACGTAAAATTGTAGGTTTTTGGACTGCAGTCCTTTAAGAGTTTCTACTAAAACAATTAGACTGTATTTGCCCTCGTTTCCTATGAGCGATAGTCAACTCGGCTGCGCCTCGCTGACTATTCGCTCATAGAAATCTGGGGCTCGTAGTCTAATTGTTAATAAAATCGCAGTTATGTACGTAACCACAGTCAGTTTACTTAAAGAAGCTACGTCACGGTGATTTCGCAGATTTTTTGTCTAAACTGTCCTGAAATTAGTGGTAGGCAACTTAACCCATAGAAAAACATTAGTTTTGAACATCTAAATGAAGATATAACCTTAATTTGTGGGTAGAAATTAAACTTGGCTATAAATATCGATTTTTTGAAGACGCGCGGAAATAACTTGAAAAGTTTAGCCTCAATCCATTTCCATCCTAGCTATCTCACTGTTGCGAGAGACAGAGTAGAATGGAGGTAACGAGTGATTGGCCCGTTTTACCCAGAGGAGAGTTAGGAACTAAGTCAGTTAGCCTGTTCCAGGCGTTCGGTTAGTTGGACAGCAACACAAAAAACGAGATTAGCTCGAAGAC
>NW_027558203.1:0-12624 GCF_052425735.1 Oculina patagonica
TTAAATCTATAAAATAGTAAGATATTTATTTTTCATTCTGCAGGTAATGCATACTAAGTTTCGCATTTTGTTTGCTGTTTAGATGGAATAATTAATGCCATAATTACATAAATTATAAGTTAGGCCTGCACAGAGATACATAAAGCTTTCACTTGTACCTTAGTTACTGTATGTAACGTTTTATGTGAAAATACCTCCGTTAGTAATATTTGTGCACAAGAAAATGTCAAACCATATTCATCTAAACAACTTTAATGTAAACGGAGTCATTAGACTGATTTTATCTTTAAATAAGCTGTGTCCCGAACGACACATCTTGACAAATTTGCTTTTCAAGAGGATGCCTTTCATGATCCATTTAAATCGTCCTAAATGTTAATTATCCTTGTTTAATAATCACTTTTTGGTCGTTTTTGAAGCTTATTCGTTTGTCTCGCGATAGAATCGCTTTGAGGTGTTGATCGCGACGTTTCGACTGCAATACTGCTAGTCTTCATCAGGCAATGATGTCGATTGTTTACGCGTCGCTATTTATGGCACGTTGACTCGCTGCTATTGGTGCATGCATTTCGATCCGCATTATTATTAAGACTAACAGATGTTGTTCCCTCATAGGTAAGCTTTGTAGTTGACCGGCTGTTGTACTTTCTGATCAAAGGTATCCAAGCTTCAGGAATTTCAATTCCACTGTCTGAGACAAACTAATAAACGTTCATTCCTATCTTACACCACGATGAACAATAAACACATCTTAATTACTTATAAAACTATTATTTTGAGGTTTCCTTCAATTTTAAAGTAACTTTGTGCCTAAGAAAAATTACTTGACTAAAGACCCACAACCCTTTCCTGAAATAACTCACGAGGAATAGCTTACCTGAAATTCTTATTTGGGGTCATCAGGTAGACAGGAATATACTGAGCTAAACCTTTCACATACCTTTAATAAGGTACTGCATATATTTTCTTAACTTTTCTCTTAAGTAACCTCTTAAAATACTTCGATGAATCAACCGTTCGGTGGGTCTGTTCAAGATATTTTGATAGACCTTTTTAAATAAGTAAAGGACAGTTTTCCCTACCCTTTTCTATCTATACTCTAACAAATGAAATCCCTATTTACTTACAGCGTGAAGAAGGCACCCCTTTGGAGCGGAGACTCCCTGCAAAGTCCACTTTAGGGAGTACGCCCCTGGGATTTCTTAGAGCCCAGTTGCATGAATTTCATTATGTACCTTAAAATTTCTTCCACCCCCTCAAAATAACATAACATGAATATTAACCCCAAATTTTTGACGCAGAAATTCGTTCAATAACGAGCCCTGGATGTATTTTATATTAAGTTTTAACGCTTAAGAAATAAAAATATCTTATTAACCACGCGCGAGGGCCGTACTGGGCGAATATTGGCCCGAGGGCCAATATTCGCCCAGTACGGTCCCGAGCAAGCTTGGTTAATAAGAGATTTATTACACGACTGGAAACTTTGTGTAGTGAGAATTGCTACCCGGTAGATGTCCTGGAAAACAATGTGCGGCAAAACTTTTCCGCGCGCTATTAAAAAGAAGTTATAATTATTTCTGTGTTTAAGGTCATTTCATTTTCAAAGCAATAGAAATTCCGAAAAAATCTTGCAAAAAAAAAATCTTGCAAAAATCTTGCGCTAAATCGCGCTGGAATTAGCGCGGGATCATCCGGGACAAAACCCGGTCCGATACTTGGAAAATATCGGCCCTCGCGGGACCGGAAATTAAGTAATCTGATTGGCTGATTCAGTTATTGGCCCTCGGACCGCCTTAGTCGTGTAATAATATGAGTTATTCCGATTATATTAAGGAGGGGATTTACCTGAAGGTCGTTTTTCCAATGCTCAATGTGTATTTATCGGAAATATCTTGCTCGCGTTTAAAGCAATCCGAAAATGCTTCACTCATTTCATATATCTATGCTTTGCGGTGTTTTGTGAATGTTTGGGTGATTTTTGGCATTATTTGGGAGGAGATAACTTTTCTCGAAGGATTAGTAAAATTTAGTAAAATAGGAAATATTGGGGATTTAATGTGATTTTAAAATTAGAATTTTAATTTATAAAATTGGTAGACGGACACCAGTTATAATTAGCCCCCTGACAACCTGGAGTTCTCTGGCGTGGGGGTCAACTGTCTGGTGGTGTTTCAAAAACTTTTTTCTTTCTTAAATCCCTTCTTTAAACCTCTCAAAATTTCATTCAAATTTAGGTAAAACCCCACCTGAAGTCTGTTGATTTTTATATTCGAATATGCTTAAAGATTTTTGTCATTTGTTTGTTGATTGTAGAACTTAGAGTTAGAGAATGTTAGAGAATTTTAACATAGCATATTTTTCTGTGTACATATTTTTTACATTATAATAACGGCCATTTTTGAGATCCAAAATGCGGTCTAATACTAAGCCCCTCCGAATAAACGCCCACCCGAAAATGAGCACAGTATACCAAAAAAAACTCTTGAACAAAAAACAGCCCAATGCTCAGGGCTTATAATGTGAATGTTATGGTATATCAGGATATATTTTTCAATTAGTTCATTAGTTCTTTTGCTATTGTTTTATCTTGAAAAGGAATCAGATAGCTGTCACTGTTTGGACTGAAAGGATTAGTGAAAATTAACGACTAATTCAACTAATTAACCTCGACTCAAATTCATTATATGGGATTACACGACTTACACAGTTGTTCTGATCTGATCAATCTTAAGTAAACCTTTAAGAAGATTTGAAATTGTGTTTAAAACCCACCATTTTATTTGATCGCTTTTGTACTATTGTACACTCTTGCGAACCTCAGTGCCATCGGTGTTACCTTTAGAACAAATAGTAACCCACCATGCTACGGACTCTTTTCATCGCATAACGCATAGGATATGATCTGCCTTAAGATTCCTGACAACCTCTCCATTCACAGATATGCAAATAAAGATTCATAACGAGCGAAATGTGGCCAGCTTAGCACGTCTCGAGATGGGATTAAAAGATTAACACGCAAAAAAAAGCTAGCACCATGTTTGTGTTGCGTCTGATGTATAGTGTGTTTTGGCCTTTGTTGGGGTAGCTTTTGTATCTGCTGACCGAGTTTGATTTACTAACTCACAGGAAAACAAGTTGCAGAATACTGGAAAACATAACTTAAAAAGTGACTGAATTTCTATACTTCTAGATCAGTGTTCTGGAGCAATGTTTGCGTGGCGTTAAACGGTGAGCGGAAGCGCTTAATACAAACAAACACCAATTCACCAATTTGTAATTAACGCATTCTTCTACTTCCATTTGTAAAAGAGTAATAATGGGCAGCAGTTTGGATTAAAAAAAAGGAAATGATTTACCCTAACAAAAGAGTTAAGCCGCCTTTTCAATTATAATTAATTAGAACATGCTTGATGCTTTCTTTACGGACGCTTCTTTGCGAGCGCGCTGCTCATGTCATTTTTGTTAACGTTCCACTATACCACACTCCCTTCACTTTCGAAACTGACCATGTATTAAGTTTATTATAAAAAGTCCCAAAATTTTCATTTTGAATGATATTCTAAAGCAAACAGAACCACACGAAGATGAAACTTTTGAACGGTAACATTAATTTTACGATTTAAATAGTTGAAAACTGACGCCAATGGATGGGACTTCGATTCTGAGATATCTAGGACTGGCTTATCTTTTGGTCAGAAAATAAAGAGTACTTTTGTTTGCATCTACAAGGTTTGAGATAATCTCTCAATAAATCCATCTCGTGTACAAAACTGAAAGAAGCCTACACTGTTTTGCTATTGAATTAAGTAACTTACTTGATTTGCCCTGATGTCTTTGAAGAAAACAACTGAGACACACCTGCCCCTATCTCTAAGGTTCGTGGCACATGTGCCAGACTTCAACCGTACTGCGATGAAGTAATTTCCTGTTTACTTTTCCATAAACATTATTAAATCGATCCCATTAATAAGAGCTTGGACATTGTATTTAACTTTGTTTGACAGTTTCCTTGAGTTTTCTTGTTCGCCTTTGAGAACCAACAACAGGACGGGGTCAAAGGGCATCCAAAAATAAACCGCCGTAAACGAATAATTCCCAAGTTTTTGTCAACTTACTTGTGAGTTATACCGCTGCTAGAAAGTGAACTTAACGTTGTTTTGGTGTAGTTTTGGAATAATAAAAGACATTCAGGCAAGAACACTCTTTTCACCAACTACCAAGCAGAAAGCCTGTTTAAAGGCTAAGCGTGCAGCGTTGAAATAAAAAAAGCTAAAAGACATGTTGAACGTTTAGATAACTAGTAACTGTAACTTTGGTTATTTTCAACCCTATGTATAGAAAGTATTATACACCTCGTATATTAAATGTTAGTATTGTACATTTTGTGTATTGAAGTGCTTTTCCGACGTTCAAGGTTGCCCTGTGCAACTTGCAAACTTTTCAGTTTTGGTGCTTTTTCTCTCTACAGCCTCAAGAATAGACCTGAATAGAGGACCCGTATGAAAACCAGCAAGAGCTGACGAGGCTTTCCCTCTAAAAATAGTAATTTTTGGTTATTTGACGCCTTCAGTCGGCTTAGTGGCAAACTGTAAATAAATTTTCCTTATCAAATGATCACAAAGTCCAACATGTCTTTCATAAGAATATTGATAAGGGGGAATTAATTTATCTACAATCTATTTTTCCACTCAACTATATCAGGACATAAAAATGTTAACACGCCTTACATCTCACAAAAAACGGAAACCACACTTGAAGGTCAATTAAAATAATTGAAGTCAATATCCGTATGCCGAGTAAATAGCTCGCGGTATTTGAAAATAAGTTCATTATTCAAAGAGGTGTTGGTTTCTATATTGCTTCGGTTAAATAAAGAAAAGTTTCATTCTTCCAGAGACAACACCTGTTGCTAAGCTACGCCAATGAATTTCAAGAATGCCAGCCAGCACTTGTGATACTGGCGGTTGAAAGTATCAGTGGTTAAATTAAAGGGGCTAATGAACGAACAAAAAATCCAGGTCTGACATATTTTCTAAAGCGATCTTAACTTATGGCGGAGACCATAAATTACACTAGGGTAACATATGATTTATATTAACAAAGAGAAAGGGGCAGATTTTAACAACTCTTGTTTGCACCCTTTTCTGACTTTGAACTTTTGAGAATGATTCAGAGTTTCAGAGATTCAGTTTAAATGCTATTATTTTCACCTTCTTTTGCACAGTTTCATTGATTTTGAAAACTTTTTTTTTAGTAATTTTGGGCGGTTTTCTGACGTTTTGGAAAAATTTTGAAATCCAAGATGGCGGATCCAAGATGGCGGCTGTTTGGACATCACGATACAATTGTCACGTGATGTGACGTCATCATCCCACATGACGCAACTCGGATAGATTTTTCTCTAAGTTTCATTGTGATTGCTTAAATGTTCTGGAAGTTACGGAGGGGAGAATCCCTCGCTCTCCCTGGTCTGAAAAGTTCTAAAAACAGCCTGGTCTGAATAGGGTTAAAAACTTTAATTTTTCGCCAAAATATTGCTTTAAAATGACCACAAGACGTAGAATCCAATTCAAGTTATGAAGTTCAAGTTATGAAAAATCGAAACATTTATCGTACGCACTTGACCAAGGGATCATAATAAACATTTCCGAAAAGAGAAATGATTTAGGTACGAGATGTAAGTCTTTAATTATTGACTGTACTGTACAAGATAATCGAGGTTACCAAGGGCAAGCTTTCGTTCTCCCGCTGATAGCATAGAAGGAAAAATAAAAATTTACAGATTAAAACTTTTTTGTCTCCTCAGAAAAAAAAACAACGCGGCTTTTGTGAGTAGGGCTGATATTGTGGATAAGTTATCATCGTTCTCTCGTCCTTTCTTTCCCGGTAAAAAATTCTGAGCAAAGTAGAAAGTAATCGGGAAATAATAAGAAACTATCGGTTTGCTGTCTGTTGAGCCCGCAGATTTCATGATCAAAGTTGATAAGCAACGTCACAATGCGCTTTGATGACGTACAACCACTCGCGACTGCTTGCGCTTGTTTTTGATTGGAAACTTCGCAACAACAGTTTACTATACACAGTATCGAGTATCGTTTTCCACTTTAGTTTACACCATTCACAACTTCCGCCCAGTAATTTGCTCGCGTTCGGTCGGTTTGGAAAAACGACTCTAAATTGGTTGAAAAGCCGAATACGTTAAATTGGCGAACTGTATTCGTGATGAGTTAATGCCACTCGTTTTAACACTTTCTAAGATGCAAATTATAGATTGACGTTCTTCCCTTCCTTTCTTCATTTCGTTCGCTTGTTTTGTTCGTTGTTGTGTGCGTGTTCGTTTGGTCTTTCCCTGCTTGTTTGTTTATTTATACTTTTTCACGCAGTTTTTTAGTTAATTGTTTTGGTATGAGATAGAAATATTTATTATTCTGAACGAGTTGCACCTGCCAAGTTCCTTCTAATTACTGTCTACTCACTGTTTTATTATTTCTACACTTGATTGGAACAGTTTAAATTTATGTGTGAAAAAGGCAAGAGAGTGAACTTGGACTAAGCGGGAAACGTAAGGTAGTTTGAAGAAACTACCTATAAATATATATTGTGTGTATTTTTGCGGCATAATGCTAAAGAAGCTTTGGAGAATCCCAAAATATATGCTTACACTAGCTGCAAACGATGGCAGACTTACGTTAGTAATTTCGAATTCATTCAAAAAGCAGCCGTTTTTTAGGACCTTCAGGATGAATTGGACCCGGGCATGTAAACTCATTCTTGTCCATGTTCGATGTGTACAATGCTTTCAGTCAGCGTATTTTATCGAAGTTTATTCAATCGATCGAAACCATGTGGATTGACGGGCGAACTGCTGCCCTCGCAACCCACCTTCTCCTTTTCTTCAAACACATCATGAATTAAGACAGTGAAAGATAAAGAAAAGTAACTATGGGCAGACAAAATCATAAACCTCGCAAGCTCAACCTGCGGTAAAACTTTATAAAGAAAAAGCAATCAAAATTTAATAATATGTAGCCCCATGCAAAACGACTTCGCAAGGGCCAATCAGAAGGCGTGTTTTATAGTGCAATTTTTTAATAGAACATCAACGGCTTTATTAACGTTACGGATGACAACGCCGTCAAAATATCTCTCTGAGCAATAAATAGGATAATGTTAATCCGCTAAACAACTTCCATATGTTTTTTTTTCTGTGCCAGTTTATTGTGCATTTGGTTTAAAACTGCAATTAGCTTAACAAGTTGAACCTGTCGACTAAAACTTTCATCCATATTTTTTTGTTTTGTGTTTTTTTTTTTAATTTTAAGTGAAAAACACCGGGGGCAACGAAAAATTGCTTCTGCCAATTGAAGCAAAGGCTCCAGAACTGCTGGGCAAACTCACGAACAGATGGAACTTCTGAACAGATGTCCTTTTGAGAAGTTTTGGAACAATAATACAACTTCTCTTTTTAACACTCTCACAGACGCAACGGCGGATCGAGGTGTTTACTTTCGTTCAGCTAAAAGGATATAATAGCACAGACATAACAAACATTTTAACGCAAGGCTGCGAAGTTTATTACACAGCCCTTACAAAATTGCCATGTCTAATGTTCCTAACTGAGGTTAGGTTTGATCCGTGCAGTTCCGGCTTCAATGACTCGTTATCATTGCACTTTGGTAACATTCTCATAATATTATGAAAACGATGAGGAACGAGGACATTGTGACCGGCGTACTGGCTTTGTTAGGCAACTTGACTGCTTTTGTTGGTAATATCCTGGTATGTTTGACGATTTACAGAAATTCGCGTCTTCGCACTCCGACAAACGTCTATATAGCCGCTTTGGCTATTATCGGCCTTCTGTTTGCCGTGTTCATTGGGCCTTTAATAATGGTAACCCTCTTTGCCGGAGGAAAATGGGTCTTTGGACATCACTTCTGCCACTTTCAAGCGTTCATGACTTTGTTCATTGAATTTGCAACTCTTCACACCATCGCAATGACCGCCTTCAACAGATTTTGTCGAATAACAAAGCCGCACATGTACAAAAAGATCTTTCCTTCTAAGCGGCGATCTTGCGCTATCCTGATACTGGTTTGGGCCATTCAAATTGTGTTCATCTCCGCGTTTTCTCTGCCGTCATTTGCAAAGTACGAATTCGACGCCAAGCGTGTAAGCTGCATCCTGATCTTCGACAGCCCAAGCGCGAACATAGTCTACTGCACCATCAAAACGGCCTTTTATTTTGGGGTGTCGTCCGTTGCGGTGGTCTACTGCTACGCCAAGGTGTTCTGGAACATTCGACAGCACACTCGTAAAGTATCGTGCACGTTTCACACGGGCGAACGGGTCAACATAGAAGAGATCAAAGTAACACGAACTGTGTTCGGCGTCGTATTGTTCTTTTTGATCTGCTGGATCCCGGAATATATCATATCCATAATAATTCGTCTGCAGCCAAAACATCTCGATCAAATCGCTAACCGAGTTGTTCTGTTTTTCCTCTTCCTAAGCTGTTCGCTCACTCCCTGGGTGTACGCGGCAACGAATAGGGAATTTCGAGCCGAATTTAAGCGCTTGTTAACTTGTAAAACCAGACAAGAACCGGAAGTTGTAGAGATCCCGGAAATTGTTGAGCAAGGTGTACTGCCATAAACTCGTGCAACAGTTTTCGCCGTTTTTAGCGATTTACATCTCGTTGCAGTTTAATATTCTGACATGGTGCTCTGAGCACAACTTGTTTTACCTCTGCCTCATATAACTGCAGTCGGTGAACAGAATATGTTTTTTGGAATTCAATTAAGTCATTTATTGTTTATTCTCAAAGCACTAGGAAACTCATGAACCGAAGAGTTACATACATACATACATACATACATACTTTATTTAACGTGGAAAAAAGTACACACTTAGCTGTTAGCTAGTTTACAGGTGCTCCACGATTAAAAGTTTAGTATTTACAAAGTATTTACATCAAAACAAAGGGTATAAAAGTATTACATCAGACTATTTTAAAATGGTTAAAAAAAAAAAAAAAAAAAAAAAAAAAAAAAGAAACAAACAAACAAACAAACAAACAACAACACCATCTGCTAAATTAAGATTCCTAAAAAATATATATATATAAATATAAAAATCCTATCTAAAGCGATAAAATATAATTATTAAACATTGAAATCAGTTTGTCTAATCTTTTTCAAAAAGTCCTTTGAGCCTGCCATGGAACGAATATCACGAGGTAGCATGTTCCAGTGCTTTGCTGCAGCATAACGCCACGACTTAAGACCATATCTGATAGTGTTCACTTTAGGTATGGAAAGATTAAAATTACCGCGAAGATTGTACGCTGTTCTCTTTTCAGTTATAAGATTTTTGAAGCTGGATGGTGCCCTGCCTTGAATAATATTGTTCACTGTCAATAACATATCTTGAGTGCGACGATTTTCTAAGGTTGATTATGATCCGATACGCCGCAAGAGCGCTTCGTACGACGAGGTCTTGTCGCTGTACACAAATCTCAAGGCCCTCGCATTTGTTCTTTCCAGTTTTTCTATATTTCTTCTTCCACAGTGATACCAAACTTGACTACAATAAGAAAAATAAGGTAAAATAAAAGCTCTATACAAGGATTCCTTCGTATTACAAGGTAGAATGTTCTTTAACCTGCTTAGAGCGTTTATTTGGCTCCCCACCTTGCGACAAATGTCCGCAATGTGTGAATCAAATTTTAGTTTATCGTCTAAAGTTATGCCCAGTAATTTTATCTCCTTGGATACTGGAATTAGTGTTTATTTTCCGTATTTGCCAATGAAGACAATATTATATTGCTAATGGAAGTTTTTCCTTGTTCAATTTTTAGATTTCATTAGCATTTGTAATTATTTCCCCAGGAGCATTTAGGGAAATACTGAAGGGAAAACTTAGTTGAATAATTTTTTGAACTATTCCTGAATCTCTATTGAAAGGTTTCACACGAGAGGCGCCGTTAGTATGAAGTCATTTGTGTAATAAAAACAAACGTCTAGACAAACAATGGAACGATGGTGTAAATAATTGCCGATTTAATATTATTTCAATTTTGTTTTTGTTGGATCTAGATTGTTCAAGACAAAAAAATGAATAAAGTTATACCGAGATGAGTATTAGCTTCCGTAACGTTGTTAAGGTTAAGGTTTTTGCAAATTCTTCAATCTCCCACCATAAATATAACTTATAAAAAAAAACTTGCTTTAAAAGAATGGATAAGATAACAAAAGCAACGTAAACAGTTTGAAATTGCTGAATTCCTCCTTTTTAAGTTAAGATATTAGGCAAAAGTTGCTATTTACCAAGTTTGAAGGATGTAGCCGGGTTAGAAAGCATTCAGTAACGTTTTTAATTTCCCATACATTTGTCTATAATTTTTCCCGCGAGCCGCGTCAACTCACCAAACCGGAGCGTAAAGCTGCAGAAAAAAAGAAAGAAAAATGCATGGGAAATTAAAATTGTAACTGAACGCTTTCTAGCCCAGCTACATCCTTCAAACTGGGCGAATAAAAACTTTTGCCTAGCATCTTAGCTTTAGAATTCATAAGTTATCCAGAATTCAATTTTTGTAAAAAGATATTTGCCGTCGGATTTCCATACAAACACTGTAATTTCTACCCGTTTTGCCTACCCGTCAAGATGGCGTTAAAAACCGCGAAAAAGACCTACTTTGAGTTCTTCGCCTCTTCTATAAACTTATATCTTTCGACCACCTGTCAAATTCTATGAAAAGGAACTAATGTCTTACATTGAAAGACAATTATTAAAATGACCATAAATAATTGTCGGTAAAATAAATAATTAATTCGTCTGCAGCCAAAACATCTCGATCAAATCGCTAACCGAGTTGTTCTGTTTTTCCTCTTCTTAAGCTGTTCGCTCACTCCCTGGGTGTACGCGGCAACGAATAGGGAATTTCGAGCCGAATTTAAGCGCTTGTTAACTTGTAAAACCAGACAAGAACCGGAAGTTGTAGAGATCCCGGAAATTGTTGAGCAAGGTGTACTGCCATAAACTCGTGCAACAGTTTTCGCCGTTTTTAGCGATTTACATCTCGTTGCAGTTTAATATTCTGACATGGTGCTCTGAGCACAACTTGTTTTACCTCTGCCTCATATAACTGCAGTCGGTGAACAGAATATGTTTTTTGGAATTCAATTAAGTCATTTATTGTTTATTCTCAAAGCACTAGGAAACTCATGAACCGAAGAGTTAGTGTTTATTTTCCGTATTTGCCAATGAAGACAATATTATATTGCTAATGGAAGTTTTTCCTTGTTCAATTTTTAGATTTCATTAGCATTTGTAATTATTTCCCCAGGAGCATTTAGGGAAATACTGAAGGGAAAACTTAGTTGAATAATTTTTTGGACTATTCCTGAATCTCTATTGAAAGGTTTCACACGAGAGGCGCCGTTAGTATGAAGTCATTTGTGTAATAAAAACAAACGTCTAGACAAACAATGGAACGATGGTGTAAATAATTGCCGATTTAATATTATTTCAATTTTGTTTTTGTTGGATCTAGATTGTTCAAGACAAAAAAATGAATAAAGTTATACCGAGATGAGTATTAGCTTCCGTAACGTTGTTAAGGTTAAGGTTTTTGCAAATTCTTCAATCTCCCACCATAAATATAACTTATAAAAAAAAACTTGCTTTAAAAGAATGGATAAGATAACAAAAGCAACGTAAACAGTTTGAAATTGCTGAATTCCTCCTTTTTTAAGTTAAGATATTAGGCAAAAGTTGCTATTTACCAAGTTTGAAGGATGTAGCCGGGTTAGAAAGCATTCAGTAACGTTTTTAATTTCCCATACATTTGTCTATAATTTTTCCCGCGAACCGCGTCAACTCACCAAACCGGAGCGTAAAGCTGCAGAAAAAAGAAAGAAAAATGTATGGGAAATTAAAATTGTAACTGAACGCTTTCTAGCCCAGCTACATCCTTCAAACTGGGCGAATAAAAACTTTTGCCTAGCATCTTAGCTTTAGAATTCATAAGTTATCCAGAATTCAATTTTTGTAAAAAGATATTTGCCGTCGGATTTCCATACAAACACTGTAATTTCTACCCGTTTTGCCTACCCGTCAAGATGGCGTTGAAAACCGTGATAAGGCCTATTTTAAGTCCTTCGCCTCTTCTATAAACTTATATCTTTCGACCACCTGTCAAATTCTATGAAAAGGAACTAATGTCTTACATTGATAGACAATTATTAAAATGACCATAAATAATTGTCGGTAAATTTGTCAAGTGGATTGCAAAGCAAGTAGGTTTTCAAACTACCATTCACAACTGTAGCTAGGTCTGAGGGAAGACATCATTTAGACACTGCACTGCATATCAGATTCGGTCTGTAGATCAACCCCATTTGTAATGGGCACAAATTTTAAACCACCAAAAATGATCGCTTAAAAAAGAAATTTATTATGCAGGTGGACCTACACATGATCACTGTGACCTCCTCGTGATCATAGTGTGTTATTTTGGTGTGTGAGACAGAGCATTTTTTATTTGCTAAGAACTGCTTTTAAAATGTAGGCCAATTAGGTGGCAAATCAAGTGATTGGTTATGTAGCTAGCTGGTAACT
>NW_027558204.1:0-12631 GCF_052425735.1 Oculina patagonica
TTCATAGGCGTACGGGCAATTTTTTGCCAGGGGGGCGGTGAACCATTTGCCCAAAAAATTATCGCAAGTTGCCCAAATTTTTACGAAAAAGTCGAGAAAAAACGAGGGTCCTGCGATGCACTCATATAAGCTTCCATAGGCCTACTTATGAAGAGAAAATATTCTCGTGCAGTTCTTGCATATGAATTTATCACATGAGCTTATAAATCACCTTAAAAAGAAATAGCTATCTGCCATTTCGACGGCCGAAGATTTCAATGATACGATCTTTTCATTGTTGACTACAGATTTGGCATATGCCCTTTCAATGTTAAAAAGTGCGATGTTACTGACACGTTGCCCCATGGTGCTGTTGAGGTATGTTTTTAATCTGCGCAATGCACACAATGATCTTTCTGCAGAACACGATGTAGCAAGTATCATGCACTGCGAGGATATGTACCACATAAGGAAACTTTGGAGACATATCAAATAGAACATTCTCGTGCATTGTCTCCAGCATTTCTGAAACAGTCATGTAGCCTAACCCGCGCAAACGACGAAAACTCGCGTACATTTTCTGCTCGGCTTTCAGAATCTCGCCGTCGGTTTTGTAAAATTTAGCAACGCGGGAGAAGCTTTCTTTATCAGGGTCGTGTTTCACCGTGACATAAATTTCTCAAATTAAGTGACCATCATTGTTTCCATTATTAAAGGAAATATGAATTTATTTGTTAAAACGTTTAGAAAAGGAAGCTCATAATAACTGCTGGCTTCCACGTACAAGCAACGCTTCTTTGGTGCATTCATCAAACTGTCCATTCACTGGTTCTTTAAATTTAACATATCACTAGATTCCACGTTCTTTCTGGATGTATCGATTTTCACTGACGTCTCTACTTGAAATGGTGGCCGCCGGAAATTTACGTCCTACAGTTACGAAGATATCAGCGCCTCTCGAAATAAGGAATCTTGGGTAAATCTTGTTAGTGAATCTGGTCTCACATTGTCAAGAAAATAATAACCACGCCGACTTCAGGTTAAAATAGAAAATATCTATCTTTTCGAGAAAAAAAAAAAGAAAACTACTTTAAAAACTGGCTTTGCCCAAATTTCTCTTGCTGCCCAAAAAATCTGAGTTGCCCAAAATTTGGGGGGGCTGCAGCCCCCCCAGCCCCCCCGGCCCGTACGCCTATGATAATATTGAGACGAGAGATCGTGACGTCGTAGTATATATGCCTCTCAACAGTGAGTCAATGACATAAGACAGATCGAATTTCTCACACCTGCCAGGCTTTCTGCCATCCTTCGTCTTTAGCAAGCACGCAATGTATTGTGAAGGGTAAATCCTTAGCCCACCCCACACTTGGTGCAACTCTAGGCAAACAATTCAAGTCAGCAACCAAATGCATGGCTAACACACTATCATTCGGGAGGGAAGGCTGATATCATATCTTGCCCTCAAAAGACAAACTAATACATGACTCTTATAACATAGTAGTCCTTCGCAGCCGTTGTGTCAGTTGTGTGGCTCGTCACACCGCTGCAAAGGAGACTACTTATTTGTAACCTGCCACATATAGCCTGTGTAGTTTTTTTGGGAAATGCAAAAAGGAGCGAGTTAGCGCGGCCGTCTCGCGCCTTTCGCGTTTACCAAACACGCGCTCAAAAACTACATAGGCGCCTGCTACGCAGGAAGGGGGGGGGGGGGGGGTACTCTGTTAATTTTTGAGTGGGGGTGCGCCGCTGGGACCCTGAAACCCTTACCCTTTACCAGCCATCCCAGTAGGACTTCATCGCAAAATTAGGTCCTATTGGTGTTTGTAATGGAAAACTATCAGACAGCAACGTTGCCGCAATGATTTTAGGTCATTTTACTCACGTTTATTGGCTTTTGTTTTGCATTTCCCGATATAAAAAATAGAAAAGAAGAAATTGCATGGGAAAAGTGTAAAGTACGATGTAATCCAATATTTGAGTCAGCGGATGTTGCTAAAAGATACATTTGGTGTCTCATACATGACGTAGAATACAAGAAGGCGAAGGAGCGATGTCACTCACTCACTCACTTGTGCCGAACTGAAAAGGTCATCGACAAAATGTTGTTATTTTGCCCAACTTGTTCTAATGTTTTGACAGTAGAGGAAGGAACAGGACCTTCATGTTATAGATTTGCTTGTCAAACGTGCCCTTATGTTTATAACATCACGAAAAAGGTAGGAATTGTCGATTAATTTCATCATCACTGCACTGTATATAAATTTGTGCTGATTCAGATTTGTTTTACTCAGTTGTTTATGCATAATTTTCCTGCAGTCAGAGAAAAGGAGTAAATAAGATCAAACTACAAGCTTTAATAAAAATAGATCTGTTATCCATGGAAAAAATGGATTGTGATAGATAACTTTGATATCTAGCTCAAAACCAACTGGCTTTTTTTAACTTTATTCCCTGTTGACAGTGTTGAGTTCTGATGTGTCCAAGAGTTTTGGGTGTTGTGAAACAGGCTTAACGTCATTTTGGCTTTTCCTCCATTTATAAGCCCTAAAGTTGCTTCTAATGCATTATTGAGTAATATAATTCAAGAACACCTAAGAAGTGCAAGAAACATGAGGCATTCTCTGTAGTCTTCTTCTGTTAAAAATTTCTGCATGCTCATCTTACAATTCACTCTGCCATGTTAACCAACTCCTTAATGAAAAAAACATGGAGATGTGCTGTAAGGGTTAGAAGTAGGGCCCAATTTTTTGTTCCATTTTTATGGAAATTAAAAAAAATTATCCTGTAGCAATTTTATAAAATAAATCAAACCTCTATTTCTGTGTCTTTATACTCTGATAAAAATCCGGCATAGCACAACATTTTGCTTAGCTTACAAAGCGTGGCAGTTTAGTTGGGTCTGCTCCTAAGAATAATAAAAAGTTAAGATGGGTCCCTAAGAATACAGGTGTACCCTTATACAACACGACAAATCAGGGGCGTAGCTAGCCTATAGGCCCGTAGGCCCGGGCCTACAAATTTTTTTCAGCCCGCACATATTTTTAAAATGTACAAAATAGACCTGATAGAGCAATTCAGGCTGAAGCACTTTCAAGATTAAATAGATAGCAAATTATATGCATTGTACTGGTAAATATCGCTAATAACCTTTTCGCGATTGGTGAAGTCTCAAGCACCTAGAAACTCGGGAGACTTCTAGCGGTGATAGGAATGTGTTGTTAAAAACAATTGCGTTTATGTATTTAGCAATGAGTAGAAGGTTGGCCCATTCTCTCTTATAAAATGTCAAAATTCTGGTGCTGTGCAATTGCACTTTTGAGGGTCTTTATTAGTAGGATACCCCCTTCCCCCTCCCCCCCCCCCCCCGCCTAGAAGCGTCAGGCCTAGAACTGTTCAGAAAGCTGGCTGCGCCCCTGCAAATATATGCACACCCCTACCCTGTCCCCCACTCTTTCTACCAGAAAGCCCCAAAATACCTCTTCTCAAACTCATTAATAATTCTTCAAGTTAAAACAAAGAAATTCATTTACGATTTTATTTTTCTATTTACTCTGTAGATTTTATTTTAGTTGACAAGATATATCAAACATTCAAGACAGTGTTTCATTGGCTATCCAAACACCTCAAATTCCATCAACTCTCTTCTGGGTTTTTGGATATCCTGATGAAACACTGTCTCATGTTTGATATATAACATCAAATATTGTAACTGTATGGCCCCTCCTTCCTCTCTAGAAAAAAAGCTGCTAGAATTGGTAATCACATTATCACAATAATATTTAGTCTTAGTAATTTCTTATTACCTTTATACTTGAGTTCCTCTCTGTGAACTGACATGCATTTGATGCTTATTGCTGTTACAGATATCCAGTAAGAAGTACCCTAAACTGAAAGAGGTTGATGATGTGCTTGGTGGAAAAGAAGCCTGGGAAAATGTCGATTCCACAGAAGGTAGGGAGCTGTTTCAGAAAAAGCCTTATTATTACAGTTTTCAGTAAAATGCAAACTCTGAAATTCAATCCCTGATTATCGGTTTACACTTTTTGCTGCCTTAAATCATCTTAGCTAACCTCTTTGGAAACAGAAGTTGGCTATATATATAAAGGTCACGTCTGTCAGTTGTGATTGGTAGATTTCGATCCATTTTCGATCCATTCTGTTTTTATGGTTCGTTGGTTGTTGCCATAATTATGATTGATGGCAATAAAAAAGGCAGTGGTTAGTTGAATTTTAAACTTCAGAGTTCGCATGAGTCTTGATGTCAGAACATTTATTCTATAGGGGTTGAAAAATCCTAACAAATGCTCTTTTAGAATTAATGTGGGAGTGTACCTGGAATTTTTGTATTTGTGTTCAATTCAAACCCTCACAGGGGTGGATCCAGGATTTTTCTTAGGAGGGGGTGCGCCACTAAGGAATGGCGTAACTGACCTTTTTTTGCTGAATACCAGTTGTATTAGAAAGTCGCAGGTCATTTCAGAGGGGGGGGGAGGTGGTGCACTCCCCCTGCACCTTCCCCTAGATTCACCCCTGCCTCAAATTTACCTCACCAATGGACAAAATTTGTATTCAATTATGCTGTATTCAGTCCCCAGTATACCCCCCTGAGAAGCCAATTCATACATACAGTCAACTCTCGCCTTGCGGACACCCCGCTATTGCGGACACTCGCTATTACGGACAAAATCCAGATCCCCAACGAACAAGGTTTGACTGGAAATGACTCCCGCTATTACGGACTCTCACTATAACGGACACGAAACGACGCCCCGAGCGTGTTCGCTATAACGAGAGTTGACTGTACCCCTAGATAACCAATAAAAGAGACAATGCCCAGACTTGGCTGCTTTTTCCTTAAATATTTGGTATGCTTTGTGTATAGACAGTAACATGCCTTTTTTGCGTTTGCAACAGAGCGTTGTCCTAAGTGTGAACACGACAGAGCGTACTTCATGCAGATCCAAACTCGGTCAGCGGATGAACCCATGACAACCTTCTACAAGTGCTGCAAATGTGGGCATCGCTGGAGAGAATGACACATTTAACCTATGTTTTGAAAAAAAGTCCATTTATAATAAAATGCAGTATAGACACTTAAAGGTGTAAGAAGATGCAAGAAATGCTGGAGGAAGAAGATGAATCTTCAAAGTTAAAACTTGCTCTGAAAGACAGGAAAAAACTTGAAGAGACAAGAGGTTAATGAAGGAAGACCGGGGAAAAGGTTGCAATTTGTAGGAGAGAGAAGTGGGTCCGAGAAGTTATTGACTAAGTTTGATCATTCTCATCCCATAGCCCTTTCGTTTCTTTTAGCCAGCAGGGCCTTATATAGCACGAGAAATGAAGGGTTCTTGAGACGCAGGATTTCCAGTTATAGATCCTATTTCTTCCGCTCTTCATGTATACAGTCGTGTTGTTTCTATATACCGTGTGAGAGAATCATGGCGTTTTTGACTTTCGTTTAAGCTTTCTTTGCTTCAAACAGCCAATGAAAAACAAAAATTCGAGTCAAAAAATTCTATGTCCCCAGAGCCCTTCGTTTCTCGTGCCAAGGCCCTGCCAGCTAAAAGAAGTGAAAAGGCTTTGAGTCCGAGAATGAGTTTTGATATCAACTATGACTGAGCTTCATTTAAATCTATATCTTCATGGTTATTTCGATAGTGTCACCAACACAGTAAATTAAAAATTCAATTGTTGTTGCTAGTTTCCTTTCCAAAATGTGTCCCATTTTTTTCTACAATACTAACTATAGAAAGAAGCATTTTTTTTTTCTTCATGCGCTGGCCTTTTTGTAAGCGTTTTATTTCTATTTAGTCTTTCTTTTTTTTATTCAGCGTGCACTTGACTGGCCTGCATCTTATTCTTGCAGTAGAATTACATTAAAGGTATTACAAGACTCGAAGAAATCAAGAAAAGTCTGAGCCCGCGGTTGGGCAGAGTTGTTCCTAGGAAACATAATGTATTATAAACCAGATGACAGGCTGACGTAACAACCTTCGGAGTTTTTCGGTGTACTCACGCTACCTGATTGCATTATAACATTCGGAAACTCTTCGGTTGTTCTACGAGAACTAAGACTCGACTTCGATAATTTCCGTGTCTGAACAGAGTGTTTTCATGGCAGCCATGTTGGAGGAGTCAAACAATAAACGATATTTGCATAAAAATGATTTTTTTTTCCAGAGGAAAATCATTTTATTGTTTCACTCCTCCAATGTGGCCGTCATGAACACACTCTATATTATTTTCTTGCATTCGTCAAACTTCATAAGCAATATTGAAATAAGGGAGGAACGCTGATGTTTATAAATAAACTAAGTTGTTATTTCATTAAAACTGTACAAAACTAGAAGCCGAAGCCGTGTTTGTTTTTCTATTACACATCGATGATGCATTTATTACTTGCTAGGTTTTGAACCATTTATCCATTCGTTGATGTCCTTTTCCTTCTCTGCCGACAAAAATCCCTTGCGGCTGGCAGGGAAAACGCTGTATACCGTTCTGAATAAACAAACAATCCTGTAGACCTGTTTGCGCCCCGAGATTCGCACGATCCTTGCCAGGTTTCCGTGTGCCCGTACGTTTTGTACGCGTTTTATGCACAGGAGTTCGTTTAACAGCCGAGTGTTGGCTAACAGCATCTGAGCCCATTAATACTGTAGGCGTTGGTATATATAATGGGAACGCTAAAGTATCTGTATTACCATAGTCTGTGTGACAATCAACAATGTCAGCGTCGTGTACACGGTCACTAGGGGCTGCGTGAGACGCATTCGAAACGGACGCGGCGAGGATAATCGGTAAATGAAGCGAAGGAGCCTCGTGTGTCCTGCTAAGCACGCTGCTAGAGTCGCTGTGTACATGTCCTCTTTCATTGTTGGCTACATGTTCCGCGTGTGACATCCAGAGGATAGGGTTGAGTTCTCTCACAGAGCGATAGCTGGAAAGCGGCGGGAGAGATGAGTCAATAGCTGAATCCTTTTGAAAACGAAACCATCGATAACCCTTATTGTAGTCGTAGTTCGACATATCAACCTTTAGCATCAACCTTAAACTGTCCTCCGTCACACTTCTACACCATTTTTTCCAAACCAATCAGTCCCAAGCTCTTTCTGTTCGAACTGGCATCAAACTGAAAAAAATCCAACCGCGTACAGTACCAATTGTGAAGTACCTAACACTCAACTTTAACTTGTTATGAAAATTAATGCAAGGATGCTTGCAGCAAATATCAAATTAATTAGCTTTTATAGACAAACAAGCTTTGTCTGCACTCATTGTAATAATAAAAGATTTAACTCTGCCGGATTAACTTGTCTTTAGTTGAAGTATTGTGCTTAAGATTCTTGGCTCATTGTTTGTGGTGTTAATTATGTTTGAGCCCGCGATGACGTCAGACAGTTGTTTAAGATTCAAAAAAATTCCTTAAATTCTACCCAAGTAGTGAAAACAAATTCCAGCTATTTTGGAAGGCCAGTTGACATTCTCCACCAAACAAAGCCTACTCGCTTTGAGACTGAAACGACTCTGCTAGTACGGTAATTAAATTCATTTGCAAAATCAAACAGATTATAACGGAAAAATACTTCTTTTTAAATTAATAATGGAAATACCTTTTTAATTTTTTTAGTAAACAAACTTTAAAAAAAAAAAAAACGCGAAGTAATCAAACCGGGACTGTGTCACGGCTTATTTTAGTCTACGAAACTTGGTGTTAGCGAAGAATTTACTTTTGTGGATCTAACTGACAAAAACATAGCTTTTTTACAAAACAAATATGTCTCTCGCGCGTTACAATTATAGTTTAACTTTTAAAACTGTTCAGCCCAGTAACAGTTTTTCGAAAAAATAATATTGCAATCTGTTTTAATCATTTTTCTTCAAGTTGTGTCCATCCGTACCTTCTTTTGTTTTTGCTGTTATTTAAATGACCCTTTACTAGAGTGAAGTGGTTATTTTCATAGTTCACTCAATTTGGTGACGATTCTCTTATGTCTAAATTTGGCTAAAATCAGTTACACAGATCCTTTAACTCGAAACTTAACGAGTCACTGAGAGCTTAATATGACAATGATTAAATAGTTTTCAATGTACCGTGAAGGATAAATTTTCCTTCATGCCCCATTCTCCTCCCTTTAATAATGTTAAGACGCAGATGATGATAAAAAGAACGAAAGACGTGTTACGACTTTTGCTTATTTTCGCTCCTTCCCATCAACCCCCGCTTTCTGCAATGTTCTTATTAGAGACGAGTGTCTCATGGGGACGAGTGAAATGTAACTGGGATGGAGCAAACAGTTAACAAGTGTTTTGTGATCTTTCGAGGTTTCCTTAATTAATTAAGTGTTCCTGCATTCCTCGACATATGGACATCAGATCACTAAGAGTTTGTGCGTGCAGTATCGCACGAAAATTACACAGTAGCCTAGCCATGTGAGACGAATTAGAGTCACAGCAAAATCAGTACCAGAAAAGCGAAAATTCTAAAGTGAGAAAAGACGTCTTTCCCTTACGACACGAACAGAGTTGCGCTGACCTTAATTTGTGTTTATAATTAGGTTAGAAGAGGGATTTCCAATTTTAGGTGTCAAACAAATTTGCAGCACTGACAACGGGCTAAAAATTCCTTTCCCTTTACCTTCGCGTTTCCCCTTATCGCTTACTCTCTGTCATCGGTTGGTATCGATTAAGCATAAGGCAAACATCACGTATAGCTGGATTAGAAGTTTGTGGGACGCTTTTGCAAACATTTCCCGCAGCGAAAACAAACAATCTGGAGTACTTTAAATTGATAAACTACCTTGGTTTTTGCCTAATTAATTTCCAACAAAATACAAATTTGGGATTTGTTACATACTTAAATCTTTGTTACTTCTATAAACCACCACTATCACATGCCGGCATCTCGGTGAAGTGTTAAGCTACAGGAGTACAATTTTTTTTCGCCGTATTCTAGAACAAGCGATCAGATCGCACTATGTTGAGTTTGAACATTCCTCACTGCATCAAACAGCGCTCCAGGCAGGGTTTGGCGCGAAACAACTAACTGTGCAATGTTTTTTATTCAAACATTCAGAGTTTGCATGTCTACCTCACATGCTGCGCGGTCGACAACTCACGTCAGTAAAGCGATTGGATTACGCTGAGAAAGAATGAGAGAAAGCTTCGGTGAGGCATGCACAGGTTTAAGTCATCTCTGTGACTCAACAGCGCAAATATTTCTGGTCTTCAGGAGAAAAAGGAACTTAACCCAGTGAGAAGTTTTCACGGGACATAAGCTGCTCATTATTAGAGTCAGAGAGGAGGCAATCAATTGTAGGTAAGTGTATTTCGCCTGTTTCTAGAACACCTCTTCAACTCAAAAATTTTAACATTGTAGGATGACGAATGAATATAGAACAACCGTTGACACGTTTGCAAAATTACGCCGGCATGTATCTCGTTTCCGAAAAACTGAAAACACAGTTCTTAATTATCTGCGGCTTTAGCGTAGTTTTCAATCTTTGCGTTAAACAGCTGTTTTCCTGTTTTGTCCTGATACAATCCAACAATCATTGAAAGCTGAAACTTAGCGAAATGATTTCAACACGTTGGATCTGATGTTTACACCGCCAACAAGATTGAGTATGTTCTTTATACAAGTGAAAAATGCCGGCGGCCCTCGCATGACTTGACCTTCAATAACAAATGCTGTGTTATTTGGAGAACATTCAATTATTTAATTTTTTTCTCTCAAACTTTTGAAGATAAGCAGAAGTGCTCAAAATCGTAACAAGTATATAAATGAAGTTTAGTAAAGTTACTTTATGTGTTCGAATGCTTAATGAGCAATATTCCGACAATCCAAAAAAATTTCTTTAATTGTCGCAAAAAGGTGGTTTGCCGCAGTATCGCCGTAAACATCCTTGTCATTTGTGAGAATAACCTAAAACCTAGAGCACTTGAATACGTAGCCCTAAAGATCTCAGCAAGTTTTAACTTGCGAATTTGCAACATGAAATTGAAACGTTGTTTAAAAATCTTGCGACTTCTCTGCAAGTCACTGAGTCTCTGGTTCAAAATATCACATGATTTTTATATAAAAAGCTATGTCCGTCTCATTACAGTCCATAATCCTCTTCATTATTTCACACCAGTGGCTTTAATTTGAAATAAATAGCAAGAAAGTATTTTAATCCGACCCTCACTTGCCACAAAAACAACAAAGCCATTCAAAAGATGTCTAATTTGTTTTACATACTCCGCTTCAACTCTTAACAAAACAAATGATTCACCAACGAAATTAAAATAAAAGCTTGTTTCTATACATCACTAATTTCTCTGTAAAATTCTTAATATGTATTTGCTCCAAGAACAAGAGTAACGTCGTTTTTCTGCCCAGCGTTGAAGCAAAAATGCTTTAAATGGCTCGCGAAGTGCGGTATTGATTTCGCAGTCTCGCCCAGATTTTTCTCTCGGTTCGTGAATTTCTAGCATACCGTACTCCCTCGATCGGGCTTGAATTAAGAAGTGTCAATATTTCTCTTTTTAAAACGTTGCTTATCTCGTAATCCAGAACAAACTGTACACATCGATACAGGGTTCTTTAACAAGACTTATCTATCCATCTTGCTTGTCAGCAGTAAGCAATTAAGGAAACAATCTTTTCAGAATTCCATATATTCCCTTCAGTCAGCCTGCTGGGCATAGCACGTTGAAATTCGCCACGAAGGAAACTTTGACCAGGGTGAACAAGAAGAGACAAAAGAGGCTGTATCGTCTAGGGAACACAGAGCAAGAAAGCTAGGTATGGACTGTAATATTTATTAATTCAGTTGCAGTGAAGTTAAGTCTTAAACATATTGATTACTTTTGCGGTCAGAATCCCGATTACGAAAGGAAATATGGCGAAATTGAGTATCAGCGAACTCAATGCTCTGTCGAAATGTAGAAAGTTTGCACAGGGAAGGTTTTGGTTTTAAAAGCTTTTTTCTTAGAGAGGTCCCAAACAGTTTTTCTAAGGAATTTTAATTGTTCCAAAACTCCTTGTAGTTAGAACCTCAAAACTGTTCTGCATAAGCGTAAAAGTAGAGAGACTTCTAGTTACGACATCGCCTGAAATATTCTCTATCCGTAATGTAAACATTTTATCATTAGTCAAGTGCTCTTGCCATCTTAGTTATTAAAACACTGTAAAAGACTTTACTTTCAATAAATAGCTCAACAGCTTTAAAGACATGAGCTTCTTTACATTAATCCCCGTGTAAAACGCTGCGATAGCCAGCTCAGGTTTTTCATGTTGAAGGCTAAACACCCTGAGGTCAAAGTTGTCTTTGCTATTTCGGATTGTTCTCGACCATAGATTGTTAATTTTATTTTTAAAACGGAAATACCTGATTGTGATTTGAATGTTGATGTTAGATGTCAGCTGTTATTTCCATTTCTCTTTCGCAGCTCAGCTCATGTATTCTTAAATTACAACTTGTTCTTTTGATCAGGGTTAAGAGGCACAATTGCATGGCGTAGTGTCCGCTCGTGAACTGAAGAGTTGTTTGCATTAAATGGCAAGCTATGCTTGTGACGGGGCCCTCATTTCTGTTTGTGAAAGATGTTTGTTTTCTGCACAATCTATTGTTTCTAAATACTATGCATGGCTACAACAGTTTTAAAATGGATTCAGTTCAGATAACACTGCCTCTGAAAATCTGTTTCTGACACTAACTCCATAGTTCAAAAATGCGCTATGCATTTCAGTGCTAAGTAGCTTTTAAATTGGCAGAACATTCTTCTCGTTTCACCGTATATCTTCTATCAGGGTGACAATTTGCCAGTGCTTCTATAAAATTTGATTCAAACAAGGAAATATCAGACAACTGGTGGAAAAACAAAAAAAAAATATTTTTGTGAATCGATATTGGTATTTGTGTATTTGTTTTGCACTTTTTCTCCAAAATTTTCAGTATTTCGGACATAGAGTAACAAATCTTTCCAGGGACTTGTGGACTTTCCAGTTTACAGAACTTCTAAGTTAAAAATGTTGTCATAGCGTTGTTTTCGGTACTGAGTCTGGGCAACTTGAACATTGTGAATTCCGCAAGAAACTGAATGTGGCAAAGCATTGGTCAATTCATATGCTATGTCACCTGGAAATGGAGAAAGTTAAGACACTAAGTGTAAGTGATGCAATTTTCAACGTTTAATTTCTCTTCAAAATGAGTAAGCAGGTGAAGAGAAGATAAATAATCATCGTGATCACTAGGGAACTATTGGCTTGGCATATACCACCAAATTCTTGGAAATAACATTAAAAGAAATTTTTCTTTACAAAGTCGAAACGTTTTTGAGGCTAAAAAGTACTGAAATGCACTGAGGTTTCGGCTGCCTTCAGTTGCTCCAGTCTGCGAAGAGGTTAAAAAATGAAAGGTAGAAAGTTAAAAGGAATGTGTTGGGGAGAATAACTGTCCTGAGCTTGAATTGAGACCAAATTAACACTTATTTCATCATGTCAAAAATAGCAACATATATTTAACAGTTTTAGAATAGTTCGATCATAAACCACTTACCGCAAAACGGATAGATCACAATGTCAAACAATCCAAAAGCTCACTGAGTTTTGGTGTTGAACCTTTAATTTTTTTAAAAAAAAGATGTGGAAATTTCAGAGGCTTTCCGAGAG
>NW_027558205.1:0-12682 GCF_052425735.1 Oculina patagonica
TTTTTTTTTTTTTTTTTTTTTTTTTTAATTCATTCACAAAAACAATAACACTTATTACACGAAAAGAAACTACGTAAAATATTACTTACATTAACAACATACAAGAAAGAAAAATTAAATAAATAAATGAAAGGGCGACTCCTCTGCCTAAAAAGGTTTCATTTTGCCTATTATTACATCAGTTCATTATTATTATTTTTTAACAAATATTATACGCGATAGCTACTTCATATAGTTCAGTTTGATTAACAGCAGTTACTAATAATTAATATTTAATCCTAAATGTTTTTTATAGTTAATAGTTGATAATAATTGATAATAATTGGTGCAGAAAGATATCCTAGATAAGTAATATAAAACAAAAAATGTATATCTATCTCTCAAATGCACTTTGGCCTTGGTTCGCTTAAAGAAGGTTAATATAAGAGAGAGTTTTTTTTTTTTTTTTTGGCAAAAGAGACTACGTAATGTCGAGAAGTGGAAGTAAAAGATTCCATTTCTTAGAGGTAGTATCTAGGTTGTTGGACTCTATATGAAACTGCGATTTAAGGGACACAAGAAAAGTTGTTAAAACCGGGATCTTCTTGTTGACTCTGCAGCTCCATATATAATGTCTTGCCAGAAGAAAGCAGAAATTTAATTGAAGTGAAAACTTGGTGGTGTCTGGTCTCAGACCCAGATATATGGCGGCGTGTTTTGGATAGTCTATCGTTATTAGGTTAACCTGTTTAAGTTTTTCAGTCAAAGTTTCCCAAAAGGTTGCTACTATTGTACAGTTCCAGAACAGGTGGATCAGGTTTTCGGGATGGTTGGTACAAAAAGAGCAGTTTGGGTCCTGCTTTATATCAATTTTTGTTAGGAAAAGGTTCGTTGGTAAAATACGATGAAGAAATCTGAATTGGAAGTTTACGAGTTTTGTGCTTTTTGTGCAACTAGCTGCCAGACAATAGGCACTAGTCCAGTCAGCAGAACATCTTTCATCAGATTTAATACTGTCGTTCCATTTCTCTTGGCATCTTAAAGGTGCGGTTCTTTTGGAAGAGAGGAGCTTCTGGTATACAACTCTGTTCGCTTTATCGTTCTTAATAAAAGTCTCGGAGAAGGTATCGGGATTTTCTGTGCTACAAGGTTCTTTGCCAAGACAGTTAGAATTGTAATGGTGCCGAAGGGCAGAAATAAGGCCTAGATACTTTATAGGTTGTATTCGTATATTGTAAGTGCTGATAAGATCTGCAAGAGGGAGAAAACTGCGCGAGTCTGTCATTAACTGGCCTACCTTAGTAATTCCATGCAGGAAAAGATGTTTGTAGAAAACCGGTCTATTTTCGATTCTAATTAGTGAATTATGCCATATGTGTTGTTCCAGAAATTGCTGCTCGGTTTTGATTTTGTCATCAAAGTTAGCCTCTGACCATATTTCTAAAATTTCTTGTAGAAAAGGGTCTTGGACCGATATCGACTTTGAAATGTCAGGTTTATGTAAGTTGCATCTAAAGACTAGTTTGCCGCCATACTTCCCAAGTTCAAGTTCGGAGAGAAAGGAACGTGCATTCCTGACTATCAAGACAACATTGCAAGATGCAATTGCAGTGAAGGCTATACAGGGAGACCATGCAGTAAGTTAACCTGTACAAACGTTCAATGAATGATCCGGAAATGAAATTAGCATGTGCTATTTTATTTTATGGTCAACATAGTTTAACTAACCGTCAATGTTTGGTCAAAAAGGGTTTATTACATGATATTAAGAGCACCCTTTTTGTTGCGGAACAAGGAAGCCAATCGCCGCTCAGGATTTGTTTTAATTTGTGTGCTCGCAGAACTAGTAATATTTCGTTAATGGAAAGGAACGCGTGACACTGATTAATTTTTCTTTTCATTGCAACTAACAGAACCCATCAAAAGTTGCGCCCAGCTACTTGCAGACGGCTCCACATTGAGTGGCGTGTACACTATCAATCCAGGTGGCGGCGATCCATTCCAAGTGTTGTGTGACATGACCATGGACGGTGGAGGTTGGACCGTTTTTCAGAGACGTTTGGACGGCTCCGTTGACTTCTTTCTTGGATGGGAATCATACAAGAACGGCTTTGGAGATCTGAACGGCGAGTTCTGGCTTGGAAACGACCGTCTTCACCGTTTGACAGCTGGTGCTGACATCATGCTGAGAGTTGACCTGGAGGACTTTGAAACTGATATTAGATACGCCAAGTACGCAACTTTTAAGGTGGCAGACGAGGAAGATAAATACCGGCTTTTGATTGGAGGATACAGCGGTACAGCTGGTGACTCTATGGCATTCCACAAGTAAGAGGCTACTTATCTTTATATTTTGACGTCTATTATTTTTTTTATTTTTCTACATAAAAAGTTGTGAAAAAAAAAAAAAAACCTCATCTACTAAAGGAAGGTTAAAATTCTAACTGTAGGTTCCGGGCTGCAGCAAAATGACTAAAGGCAGTCATCAATTGCATCACGTGATCTTCATCTGCGTGTCACAACATTCTGTTCAGTGGAATGACATTCGACAATTTACCCTTTTGAACTCAAAAGCCTCAAAAGCCCCCATGAGGTTTTTTCGAAATTTTGTAAAGAGAATTTACTCTACAATGCTGCTCATTTTAATATTCCTTGCGGAAATTTTGACATGTCAACCATGTGTCCAGGATCATAATAACAAGCAGGTCTGGCCTAAGGTCGTCATTTAAATCTTATTTTGTCATTTTTTGAGACGATTTGTTTAATTTTTCATTTCGTTAGCATTTTGGCTTGATTTTGCATCAATGTCCGTTATTTTCAGACTTTTAGGAAAATTGTAAAATCCAAGATGGCGGATCCAAGATGGTGGCTCTAATGACGTCATATGACGTCATAGCCAAAACAAAATTATGTAATCTTGTAGAGTAAGCTACGGGCTACGCAGTTCAAAATAATTTCGCTGTACCTTAACAGAACGAAAATCAAAACGACGGTGGGGGTATGAATTTGCTTCTACGTCCGAGGGATAACTGTGCTATCATCTTACCTGTATTGTTTTATATTCTCATTTAGTGATTCAATGTTTTCAACGAAGGATAACGATCGTAATAACTGTGCCAAGCGGTTCAAAGGAGCCTGGTGGTACGTGGGTTGTCACAAAGCTAATCTCAACGGATTATATCTTGAAGGAGCTCATTCTTCTGATGCCGATGGTGTTAACTGGGTGGCCTTTAGAGGATACTATTATTCACTGAAACGTACTGAGATGAAAGTGAAGTAATGCTTGCAAACGATATTACAAAACACGTTCTGTAAGCTGGTACTTGTAATATGTCAAACTTTAAAGTTGCAGATTGTCAAACTTCGCATATGTACGATATTTGGAAATAAGTACATATGTATTCTAATTTCGACCTTGGGTAAAACAGTTTTACTTTCCTGGTCGAAACAAAAACTAGCTTAACTGAGTAGTTTGCGTAAGTCATCCCATGATTTTGAGTGCAGTTCGGGTTAAATCAGCGCAAGTAATTTTTCAAGCCCGCACGGAGAGTGCAATAGACCATTTGCATTATGACGTAAAAGCGCAAAGAATTCTAGTAGTTGTAGTTAGGTTCGCGGGAAATTTTGAATCGTCATCAAGCCCGCTTGCCCAAGAAAATCGTGATGGAGGTAAAGAAAATTACTCTCACCGAAGAAGACGTCCCTGTGGCTTCATTTAAAGCGGAAAAAGCAACCTCTCAGTATAAAACCAAGTCCGTTAAAATGGAAAAAAGTTATGCAAGAAATTGTATATTTGCTGGGTTGCATCAGTTTTGTAGTGAAGTTTCAACGAGTGTTTCCTCCACTACGTCCCACTCGAGTCCGCGCGGTCCTAAAACTTTTGCTTGCCAGGTATTTTCAAATAATATACGAAGACGCAATATTTTACCCTTTCTAAACATGGGGAAGTACAGTACGTGATGTCTACACTCGTAAAAATCTTTGAGGCTAACCATTCGAGTCTCACAAGTAATCGTTCATCAACAAGATTATGGAAATAAAATTATATTTGCTCGCACGGCCCTCGCTCGGATTGAAACCAGAACTGCTACTCCACGAGTTGACATTTCCAGCACAAAAACAAGAAAACTTCTTTGTTAAAGAATATTGCAATAACAGTTCTAATTTGACGAAAACAGAAATACAATTTTAAGATAAAAACAAATATTAAATCTGTATTCACCTGCACAGGGTAGTTTGAAAATCCTTTATGATTGACCCTTCATGATTCATCGATGATCGGATGAAGCTCGATTGAACGAGGAAAATTATTTGACTCTTTTCTCTGTCTCGCTGTAAAAATAAATTAAACTGATCGTCCCGCCGAGCAATTATGATAAATGGTAAATTTTCTAAGCTTTTCAGTGAAGAATTAATTCACCTGCGATCGATGGAAGCGATCGTTTGTTGAACGTCTAAAAATAGATGATGGACAAAGTCAATGGCTTGCCTTGCTTTCACTTGATTCCACACAAATTTAGTTATATCCTAGACTCGTCCTTTCAAGCAATCTGTTTCCAGTGCGCAATGTTTTGAAGCTGTGTTATTAGGCTAAAATTATTTACGAAGAGAAGTTGTCGGCCGCGATGAATGAATTTCTACGAAGTCAACTCCGCCACACAACGTACACTTACTTGAACACGAACAACATTTGACTGTCTTGGTTAAAACACAGAACTCAGTCAATTTTCATTTCAAAGCTATCATCCTGTTTTCTATATTTTTAACAGAGAACTGAAAAGATAAATGTATAAACAAATTTCGAAGCGACAAAGAGCGTAAACTTGGCAGCTCAACTTCAGATCAAAATAAAAGTCCTGGATGTCCACCTTCACGCTTGGTTGCCCTTAGCCAATCATAAGGCAGAAATGTTTTTTTCCCGCGAACTTAAGTACAACTACCAGAAGTCTTTGCGCTTTTACGTCATAATGCAAATGGTCTATTTGAAGTCTTTTGAAAAATTTACGAGTGCTGTTTTATCCCAAATTACACGAGAAAAATCACGTGATTTGTTATTGATAATCACCTACAAAAATTTCACTGCAAGTGGTTGAGCAGGCTGGCGATGTATGTGTGACGTCAAAGAGCACAACCTGAAGTTAGGCAGGAAGTTTAAACATTGTTTAAATACTTGACACTTCTTGTTAATTTACTATTGACATGTTTTTCGAAATGCCTGTTTTTGCAGCATCATGTTGATTGATTTTTATCGATAGATTTATGCTTGATTAGCTATTTCGTACCAATATTTTGCCAAATTAAGGCAAATAAACGGCTTCTGTGTTTCGGTGAATTTTGATGAAATAGCAAAAAACTGTTAAGTCACGTGTGTTAAGTTCTCAGCACGAATAAAATATTGAAGTCCCCAAACATTATGTGTCTTTTTGTGACGTTTTATGATGGATTTCATCGCCCATGCAGGAATAATGTATTTAAATTGTTAGCGGAGCTCCCAGCGGCCCGAAGGGCCGCAGAGCAGAGCCCCATACCCATCGAAAATTAACAGACCCATGCTTTCGGTTTTTCATGGTCATCATTGGCTAGCGGTATGGTTCGTGGGCGCGTACGACGTACGTACGTCGTGCAACATGGCGGCCATACCCCAGAAATAGGATAAAGGTTATGGTTAACGTCAGCTTACATGTTTGATATTGGACATCCATGTCATGGTCTATTGACAGCTGTCAAAACAAGGTTTCCGCTGACCGGTATCACATGACCATATCGCGGGCTCACATACAGAACTCATCGAGGTCGAACGTTTTTTCGAAGTTTACTGCTGACCGAGTAATGGTTTATATAGGATCGCGGGCTCAAGTGCTATATTTTTTTCTGTTATCGGTCAGTAAATTCGGGTTTTCGAAAAGGGCGAAGTAAATAACTGGGGAGTCCCGCTTTTAGGCTTGGCTAAATCTTTTTAATATTCATAGCAGATATTTGGCACCAATTAAAGGCTATTTCCAACAGTACGAAATGTGTACTTTCCAAAAGACCGTTTGAAGAGAAGATATCAAGTAGGGCGGTTGAAGTGACTTATTGAACGTAAAGCCTAATAGCCTTAGAATATGATGCAGTAAATTTGATTTTCAGAAATTAGCTAATTAAATATGCATAAATTAGTGAAAAATGGCCATTTTTGTAAAGGTGCAATAACTTTCGGGCCATCCATGCATTATGATTTCACACAAAGCTGACAAGGTTGCATCATTGGCAGTTTCTTCCTGTATCTGGGACACTCGCGTTGGGCTTGCATTAAGACTTTGTATGGAGAATTTTAGCGGGAATTACACAGGAACTGCGCACGCGCTCAGCGTTTGACCGCTGTGTGTATCATGGGAATTACTCTTTGTCTTGCAAGAACTACACCAAAGAACAAGATTTGAGATGTACTGCGTTGACGTCACAGACTGTTCTAGATACAGACTCCTGTGACTCGGTCGTATGTAAGTTTGGGGCTCCTAAAGGAAGTCCGTCACATTATCCTCAGTTAACAGTAAACATACACCTCCAATGTATCTCATTAAATACAAACTGACTCAATAAAATAAAAACCATCGGCAATATAGAAAAAGTTTTTTGATAGAATTTTTGTGAAACCCTTGCAGAGTACAGTGTTTTGATATGGTTTTACAAACGTGCCGAAACACTTTCCTGAAGTGTCGAAATGTCCGATTTGGTCACAAGAATAATGAAAAAATAATAATAATTATTATTATTATTATTTTTTTTTAATTAACAGCATTTATTTACATCAAATTACAATACATTACACAAATATTTACAGGAAAAAAAAGAAAAGGAAAACATAACATAAATATTCACACAAAAGATCTAATTTACATATAATGTATTCAGTAAGCTAGATAAATTAAAGGTTCATTAGCGCTTAAATTATTGTCATTTAATGTATTCTCAGGCATGCATGGCTTTTCCTTTGCAAACCTTTCTAGTGAAAACTGTTTTATGGGGGTGCAAGATTTCGATATACACCAAAAGAAGAAAGAAAGCCTGGAAATCGTTCTATTTTGGGGTTTACTTCTTTTGTTCTGCAGGTCCATATGAAATACCTGGCCACAAGAAAGTAAAAGTATTGTTTTGTGTGGGAAAGGGTATCCGACCTTAGACCAATGACTATAGCGGGGGCAAGGGTGTTGGATTTCAACATTATTTGATTTTGAGCCAACCATTTCATAAAGTCCTGCCAGAAACAAAAAGTCTTACTACAGGTCCAGAATAAATGAATAAGGGACTCTTTCACAGTTCCACAAAAGGTACAGATATCGTTTTCCTTTAAGCCGATTTTTTTAAGAAAGTCATTTGTCGCCAGTCTTCTATGAAGTAGTTTAAACTGAAAAATAATTAATTTGGTAGCTTTAGTGCTGCAGAAAGGGAGTCTGTAAGCCATATCCCAGTTAATTTCTTCTGAGCATTCTAGACTGCAGTCAACACACCACTTCTCTTGGCTTTTCGTAGGGCTTTTTTGTTTAGCGCTGACTAGCTTTTCATATGCCATTCTATTGGGCTTAGAAACTTTTGTGAAGTTGTCAACAAAGGTGCTAAAGTTTTTGTCGGTTTTAACATATTGGTTTTTTGTGTCATTTCTTAAAGATTTTATGCACGATACGACGCCATGATAAGTAAGAAAATTTGTTTTAGCGTCGAAGCGTTCCTTAAACTCCGTGAAAGACAAGAACTTGTCAGTGTCTTTCATTAAATGACTTACGGATTGAATTCCTTTGGAAGACCACAATTTGTAGTACATCGGTTTATTTCCGATTCTCAAAAGTGAATTGTGCCAAAGAGGCAAAGAAAGAAAATGTTCAACGGAGTTTATGCTTTCGACATAACTGATTTCAGACCAGATTTTTAGAATTTCTGTAGTGAAGGTGTCATTTACGTGAAAGAACTTTGCTAAATCGTTTTTATTGAGGTTGCCCTTAAAGATGTCAGCCCCACCGAATTCGTGCAATTCGTAATCGAAAAAAAGTTTCCATTTTCCATAATTTTCCTTGTCTAAATATTTTCTTACCCAAGTTGATTTGAGTGCTTTATTGAAACATTTTACGTCAATCATCCTTAAGCCGCCATTTTTATAATCACTGATCATAACATCTCGCTTAATTTTGTCCCCCTTTCCGCTCCAGAGAAAGCTGTAGAACATGCTGTTGAACTCATCTAGAGCGGCATAATCTGTTTGTAGCGGTGACAAGATATGAACAAGCTGGGAGACGATTAAACTTTTTAATACAACGATTTTTCCCAATAGAGGTAAGCGCCGGTATTCCCAGCAGCTTAAGCAATTTTTGACCTTTAGAAGTTTTTCGCTACAGTTTGCCTTCATACTAACCACAGTATCCGGTGATATCCAGACACCCAGGGCCTTTACTTTATCTGTAACCCATTTTAAGTCCTTTTCAGGACAAATTTGATCTTGACGCCCGGCATAAGACCCTATCCAAAGCATTTCCGTTTTCTTGTCGTTTAAACGCAAGCCAGATATCGCACCGAAAAGCTCTAGGTCAAGTAAGGCAGATAATAAGCGGACTTTTTTAACCATCTAGAATCATGGTGGTATCATCTGCGTATTGGCTGATTTTAATTTCATTTCCACACACAGTGATCCCTTTAATATTATTGTTTCTTCGTATTTTGTCAGCAAGTATCTCTGCGTAGAGGATAAAAATATAAGGGGATAGAGGGCATCCTGGCCTAACTCCTCTTTCAGGCGTGAAGTAGTTACTTGCCCATCCGTTATTAAGGACGCAGCTTTGTATGTTACGGTAGCACAATTGAATCCAGCTAATAAGTGACGGTCCGAAGTTAAAATAGTCTAACGTTTTCCATATAAAAGACCATTCAACAGTGTCGAACGCTTTTTCGAAATCTATAAACATTAGCAGCCCGGGGATATTGCGAGCAGCAGTGTGGCTTATTAAGCCATCAATAAGTCTTATGTTTTCCCCAATAAATCTTCCTTTAAGGAAGCCGGTTTGGTCGTTGTTTATAAGCTTTGGAAGTACATTTTGAAGTCGATTTGAATATCTTCCATTTTTTATTTTTTTTATTAAATTTTTTTTTTTAAAAAATTCTGAATCTTTTTTGGGTATTAGCTTAATCATCCCACGTCTTTGGCTTATTGATAGCTGTCTCTCGATGTAAGCACTGTTAAAAGAGTTCAAGAAATAGTAGAAATTTCATTCCAAAAAACTTTGTAAAATTCTACCGGGAAGCCGTCCGAGCCTGGTGTTTTTTCAAGGTTCATACTTTTAAGCGGCTGCAAGCACTCTGCCTTAGTTAACAGGCCCTCGCATTTTTCTTTTTCCTCGATGCCCAATGATTTGGAAGCAGTATTTCCAAAAAACATGTTATTAATTCGTGAGTCGTCACTATTTACTTTGGAACGATAAATATTTTGGTAAAAGGTTTCGCATTCAGACAAGATTTCTTTATCTGAGGTGGCAAATTCGTTGTCACCTAATTTGAGTTGACTGATAACACCAGTTTTATGATGATGTCGTTTTTCAAGATTTGAGAAATATTTAGAATTTTTTTCCCCTTCATTATACCACCTGCATTTTGCTCTCAAAATTGCTTCTTTGGTTTTATATTCAATAATATTTTCTAGATTCTTTGTTTTTTTCTTCCAATTCTGAAAGGATCGCTAGCTTTTCATTGGTGTTGCTACACCCTGAATCGATTTGTCTCTGTAGTATGTTAATTCTCTTTTCCAATTCTTCTTCTTCTCGCCGCAATTTGGCCTTTTTCACTTTCGCATACTTCACAGTTTGTTCTCTAACTTTTAACTTAACCATTTCCCAGAGCAAGGAAGCATTTACAGATGGATCGTTTTGATATTCGTTCTTAACATTCTCAATAGTTGTTCTAATTTGGTTTATGTATTCAGCCTCTGTTAAAAAGGACGTGTTTAATTTCCAAAATCTAGGTCCCCTTGTATTCGTGTGAAGTGCAATTTTAATTGTAACTATGGAATGATCTGTCTTAAAGCCCACAGAGATGTCAGTGTGCGTAACATTACACATTAAACTCTGACTCACTAAGAAAAAATCCAGTCTACAGTGTATTTCAGGCTTTCTTCTGCGCCATGTGTATCTTAAGACATCCGGGTTGAAAACCCTCCATGCATCAACCAAGTCAAAATTGGCAATGTGCTCACTAATTTTATTAACTGGTTTGGCGTGGGTTTTGGCAAGGCCACCTTTTTTGTCCTTTTTAACATCAAATACCAGATTGAAATCGCCTCCTAAAATTATATCCTCGCACTGAAAGTCTTGCAAAGGACTAAACAAATCATCAAAAAAATCTGGATCGTCCTCATTTGGTGCGTAGATTGTAGCCAGGGTGAAATTTTTTTCGCATGTTTTGATATCGCAAATGATAAACCTGCCCTTGGGATCCGAATACGACCCTAAGAAGTTGAAAGGCGAAATTATTATTGAAGAGAATTGCGACACCTCCGCTAGCGCTAGAGCAGCAGCTAAACAAAGTTTTATACCCCCATTCCGAAGACCAAGTTGTGGTTGTGTTCTCAGAAGAATGAGTTTCCTGCAGCAGATAAATTGAAAATTTTTTTGCTCTTAACCAGTTAAATATCTCCCTTCTTTTTTGTCTTTCTCCTAAACCCCGAACGTTTAGTGGGCATAGTTTAAGATCCGTTGCCATTTAGACTTAAAAAAAAGCGCTTTGGAAAGCCATACAGTTGAAAAAACAAGCGTGAGTCGAAGCTAATGAAATTAAAATGGAGAGCGCATTTTAGCTTACGAATTGCACGGCTGAACAAATAACACAAATACATTAACATATAAAAAATTCTAATTGTTAGACTAGAGTCCCAGCAGAGTTCATAGGTGTAAACGTCCATCATTAAGCTGAAAGGACTTTTGCCAATCGGAATAATTTGATGCGCACATTGGAAATAACTATCGTAATTTGGGATTGCTTTTAGCTATGAGAGATTTGCATTGAAAAAAATGTAAACGACAAAAACCCTCAATCCTAAGAAGTCGTCGTATCAATGACGAAAGAAAAAGCATATAGGCCTGTTAGTAAATAATAGTACTACTCCTGAGATTGCCTAAGGTATTCGGGAATGTTTTTAAAGTCATATCTACAATTGTTTATAAACAGAAATCGGCCCTTCACTTTTGCGTCGTTGAGGCCATGCTCTTCGCGAGCTTTCATCATAGCTTTAATCAAAATTTTCCGCTCCTCCTGGATGGCTCTGGCAAAATCCTCAGTGATATATGCATCAGTGTGAAAAATTGATTCTTTGAGCTTACCTCTGACTGACCACACACGATCTTGGTCCTCCCGGCACACAAATCTTGCAATAATTGGTCTACACCTACCTTGGGTTTTCTTGCCAATTCGATGCACCGCGTGAAATCTGATGTTGGAGACATCGACACCAAGCTCTTTCTCCAGAATGTTATACACCACCACTTTGCTGTCTTCGCGTTCGTCTTCTTCAATGTTGTTAAAGCGAGGGTTTTTGCGCCGCGTGTATTGTTCCAGAGTAATATTGTTTTCCACTTCTTGTTTCAATCTCCGTTCCAGGTCAGCAATCTTTTTATTCAATCAGTTCAATGCGTCCAAGTCTTTTGAACGTGCCTTCTGCTCCGTTTGAAACTGTTCTTTGAGGTCTTCTACTTCACTCTGGGTGGAGGACAAGCTCTTCTCAATGTCCTTAATCGACGAGTTGACTTGGTCGATGTCGGCTTTAAATTCTGCCCGTAATACGTCTAAATCGGTGTGTAATTTTGCGAAGCCCTCTGTCACTATTTTTCTAAGACTATCGATGGAGTATTTGAGGTCGCTGTAAATGCTCTCGCCATTACGGACGCTCGAAGCAGCCATCATGTCTTCCTCGTTTCCTTATGAACTTGAACCACGTTTTGTTTTGTTTTTTTTTTCTTTTTTTACCGCCCATACAAGGCGGTTAAAGAACACCAAGGCTTTAGGGCTCAAAAGGAGCAACTTTTTTCCATTCCAAGTGCTAAAATGTTTTTATCATTTGGCAAAAAGATCCTAGATTTACCGGACCGTCAAAATGAGCGTGTAGCCGCCATGAAAATAATAATAATTATACAAAACATTCAGTGACATTATTATTCGTTTCTAGTTACCTCAACAAAAATCGCCCATTTAAAATGTAGTTATAAAGCCCCATGGTTTAAATAATCAAAATCGTTGTTATTTGTAACTAAATGTGCTAATGTGTATACTCATGGTTTCTAATAGAAGCTGTTTAAAAAAAACTGAAATTTTTGTCCAAAAGTTAGGCTAAAATTGACTCAAATTGGGAAGCTCCACTAAGAAAACTTTTCAGGTAAAAGTACTTATAATTAAAACATATGTTAATCGAAACGTTTCAGCATTATAGAACATAGATTTGATGGAATGTTTGTGCAAACCCGGCAGGGTACCGTGTTTTGATGCATTTTACAGTCACACCAAAACATTCCGCTGAAGTGCCGAGCTGTCTGAAAAGACGAAAGGAATAATGAGAGAAACCATAATTATGTAAAACAAGGAGCATTCTTATTTCACATACAGTGATATTATTTTTTCTAGTAACCCCAACAACGAAACACTCGGTTAAAATGCAGTTTTGCAGCCCCAAAATTGTTGATATTCTTTAAATAAA
>NW_027558206.1:0-12571 GCF_052425735.1 Oculina patagonica
ATATGGGGGAGGAGGGGGCAAACGGCAAATATTATTCTAACTAACATTCTAACTGGCCACTAGTGGCCTACTTATCGGGGACACTTAAAGGGACTGTGTCACGACAGAGTTAAGTTTATTTTATTAAGTTTGCCAAATACTCGCTATGAAACTTAATGTTTGAAAAATAATTACTTCTATTGATCTAAATGACAAAACCATAACTTTATTACAACCAAATGTGTGTCCCCCGGGCGTTATAACTTAAAGCTTCAAGCAAACGGGATTAACTTTGAAAACCGGATTTCAGCCCAAGAATATTTCAAAACCCATATCGCAATCCGTTTCAATCATCTTCACATTTGGCCACCCGTAACTGACTCCTTTTGTATTTGCTGTGTTATCGAAATGTTCCTTCACTGTTTTAAGAGGTTATTTTTATATTTCCCCGAATTTGGTGGCCATTTCCTATGCCTAAATTTGGCTAAAATCCGTGGCACAGTCCTTTTAATTAAGACTGAATATAAATTAATTAAATCAAGTCCTTGAACAACGTGGGTCTGTACCATTCTCGTCCCCAAAGCCCTTTCGTTTCTCTTAGCCGGCTGAGCCTTGGCACGAGGAAACGAAGGGCTCTGGGGACACAGGATTTCCAGTCCTAGATTCTAGGACTTCGGTCTTCATGTATGCAGTCACGACGTTTCAAAAGAATGTATGAGAGAGTCGTTACGTTTTCGACTTCCGTTTAGGAATTCTTTGTTCCAAACAGCCAATCAAAAAAAAATCGAATTAATTCAAAAATCATGTGTCCCCAGAGCCCTCCGTTTTCTCGTGCCAAGTCGGCTAAGAGAAATGAAAGGGCTATGGGGACGAGAATGGGTCTGTACGCATTTTACCCTCAGCTTTAATTCTCAGCTTGATTTAAGTGCGCTAAATGAAAAGATATCGCTGCGTTACCTCCTCTTCCAAGTCTTCCACATCTGCCTCCTGTTTACTAGTGTCGTGTTGAAGATATCCGTTCACATCCACCCCCTTGTTCAACGTAGCTATGTTATCAGTCACATTCATTACCCACACCCCCTTGGGATTCTCGCCCCAGTTGTGCACGGTCATGAATGTCCAATCGTGAAGGCCGTTCTTGGAATCGTCATAACGACGAGTGGACAGCATCTCGTTCCTAGTCCCACTCGGCGAGAAAAGATCGATACTGACGTCACCACGTCGTCGGTGTTGAAAGCTGACTGTTAGAGTCACGTGCTCCAGCTTGTTGATTTCCTTGTCAGTTCCGTCACATGCGATGGTGTCGATAGTGATTGACAGTGTTCCACCAGCGGGGATTTCCCTACAAGTAATTTCATGATCAGAATCCTAACTCTCCTTACTGTTTTTATACAATTTCTGTAATTCCCTTCAGAGAATTTAGGTTTCAAGTTAAAACCTTTTCTGCGAAATGACGAGGTCCTTAGCTATCACGACATCTCCACTTAAAGTTTGGTGCTATCCACAAAGGCGAAGAAAAACATTGAAATTCATCACTGCTATCAGAATACGAAAGTCAGAACTAGGAATCTCTCGTCGTAATTTCGATGAGATTTTATATAATTTATAGGTAATTGTTAATTTAGCATTTAAAATGCTATATCTACATACAAATTAGAAACCGGACAAGATTTCTGTCGGCTTGCAAAATGCATTTGGGGTCTTAGACCATGCGTTTCACATTTAGCCATATGTACTACTTTCTAGCACTTCTCTCAGTCGTTAGTTGTGGTTTCCTATCCCGAATAATTGTGCCACAATGGCTGCCTCGTCCCCAGGCGCCGATCGGCCGTTAAGGCGGGAAAACGGGGAGCAAAAGGATAAATGGTTAGGGAGCGAGCCACATCAGTCCCACAGTGCCAAGCAAACCGCGCACTATTAATCCCATAACGAAAAGCGCAACGCGCACGACCAAGGAGGAGGGCGCCTGGGGGCGAAGCAGTTAGAATGGGATGTGTCGCATTCTCGTCCCCATACCCCTTTCGTTTCTCTTAGCCGGCTGGGCCTTGGCACGAGAAAACGAAGGGCTCTGGGGACAAAGAATTTCCAGTCCTAGATTCTAGGACTTCCGGTCTTCATGTATGCAGACATGACGTTTCAAAAGAATGTGTGAGAGAGACGTTACGTTTTCGACTTCCGTTTAGGAATTCTTTGTTCTAAACAGCCAATCAAACAAATTCAAATTAATTCAAAAAATCCTATGTCTCCAGAGCCCTTTGTTTTCTTGTGCCAAGCCGGCTAAGAGAAACGAAAGGGCTGTGGGGACGAGAATGGATGTGTCGCTGCAACATGCCCCCTGCTACTTTTTCTTGTGTGCGTAAAAACCAATTACTTTGTTTCTGCTTCCTTTCGCTTTAACATGTCCCTGCGACAGGTCCCTTTCGTGTGTCAAGACATCAACCTTTGTACAGAAAGTGTCACGTGCTTACCACTTGACAAAGACAACCTTTGTTGATAGTTTACGAACATTACTCACTGTTGTGTCTGACTGGAAGGTCCATGACAAGTTCTCTGTGGTGGTGCATTCTTCCACGTCTTCGCTCTTTTTACCATGGCTCCAGCGTCTAACCTTCCGAAGCCAAACTTGTGATTAAAATGGTAGCCAGCTCCATTTTTCATCCATCCTTCATCAACTGGGCTCGTTACCTGAGCAGTTTCTACCACAAGATGTTGGACATCTCGCCATGAGAGGTTTGGGCTGCAGAGAAATCAGTGCATTGGTAAAATCTCAACGTCTGATCAAAAGTGGTCGATAGAAGTATCTTACGGGATGGTAGCCTGGTCAAGTCACCCAGGAACACAGTGGGTCTTCAGAATTTGTCGCAAATGATCGCATTCGGAAGAAATAATGATCTGAATGCATTTTCTCGTTTACAGAAGATTCGTGAACAATACCGAGCATCACTTATGACTTTTAAAGATCTCCGGATATTTGGGAAAAGTTCTGAATGTCCCTGTGGGTCTTAATTGACGTCATCTAAGCCCATTTTAAGAGACTTATTCCATCGCAAGTGAATAGCTTGTCGCTAAAGAAAACGTATTTGAATATTCGGTAGGAAGGGTTAATTCCATGAACAAACTACTACTGTCGTAAATGTTTAATTCTTGAAGGATTGCATCGCTAGGGGACTAAAGAAACGCACACTCTTCTACCTTTCGGGTGCTAGTTTTGTTTGCAAAAGGTTATTGTAAAGTAACGTACTTCGCTTGCAACACGAGAGCAAACATTCCTGCGGCCAGAGGAGCGGCAGAGGATGTTCCTTTGAACTCTTCTGTGCACTTATGATGCAGATCTGTTGTCACCTAAAACGAAACAGAAGAATACATGTAGTAAAACAGAGCTCTCGTATGAAGAATGGTCTGCAACCTCGTTCCCAGGGTCGTTCTCTCCCTGCCCCCAGAGCGAGGGGGGCAGGGAGAGAGAGACCTTGAATTGGAAACGAGGTTGAATGGTCTGAGGTTTTAGAACAGTAGTCCATAAATGACAAGAACCCATCAGGAATTGAGGATGTCTAATGTTGGCAATGATGGAAATGAATTACGATATAGACAACCTCAAGACGCCTTCATTACGTTAGAAAGGATTTCTCTCTACAGATGTCCAAACTGTCATCAGTTGCAGCATGAAATTCCTTTGCGAATTGGTTTAGATCATTTAGAGAAGAGTTCATATTAATAGTTGTTTAATGTTATATTAAGGACTGTATTTAAAGCATTTTCAAAACAAAAACAGTTCAAGGTGACTGCTCTATATTAACAAAGAGTTACAAAAATAATCTGAATTCATATAATTAATAATAATCTTTACAGTGATGAACGTACTTATTTAAAAAAGTTTAAAGAATGGAGCGATGGTATAGCTCTGATAACCACTGGTCAATTATTCCCTCGAAAAGGAATGAATTCATGGCAAGCCAAAAGTGTTTCGAGTAGGCTAGCTAGCCAGAAGATGATAAACATTTCGGCCTTTCACGAATATAACTAAGTTTTTAAATTTCTTCATTTAACATAGTCCGTTTGTTTATTCTTCCTATAAATTTCACAGATGTGCGAAAATACTCAGTCAAGAACAGATCTCCTTTGAACAGCCTTACCATTTTATTTTCCTCCTTTTCCCTGTGTGATCCCCCATTGAAGGTGACACCCAGAGTTGAAGAGCATAGCTCGGTGTAATAAGCAGACAGTCCGTGATCACCTATACACCCTACTGATATGGTGTATATACTGGTGGTGTAGCCGTCACAATTGCAGTCATCATCTGTCAAACCTCCATTACCAGTCGCCCACACATAGATGTTACCTTTGCCGCCACGACCCTGAAGAAATGTACAGCATGTTATACTATCTTGAGTCATTTTTTCGACTGATGTCAGTACAAATCGAAAGAGACTTAAAAATAGTTTCTTACTAAAACAAATTTAAAAAGAGACTGCGTGGCTTAGTGGAGGTCCCGGGTTGAAATCCACTTCCCTGCCACTAGATGGATTTGTACGTGTTCGGTGGTCCCCAATTCAACTCCTCCACGCTTTGTTAATAGTCAGATCAACTGGTCAGCCTCCTGTCACTTGGGATTTTTAACAAGTTTTCAATGTCCTCAATTAGCACAGCAGTGCTACATACATTGATACTTCAATTAATTGATATTTTTTAGGTATAAAAACATCCGAGATAATAATGAACAAATAAGAATAAGGTTAGTATTTGAAATCGGATTTTGGGCGGATAACGAGCGGTCAAACTTTGCTTCATTTTGAAGCAATAACTGTTTGTCTAAAGCTGACCAATTCATACTAATATTCCTCAGACCACATTTGAAACAAACATTTGATGCGCGTTAAAGTTTTTTCTGCTTTGACGGGAATTACAAGTAGCTTTGACACTGGTCTAAGATGCATTTGGCACTGCCTTTGTTCTACCTTTGATAACCGTCAAAGTTGTGTCAACTTTGATTAAAATCAACACAGCCTTTGTCATCACTGACTTAACTTTTTACTTTAGTCAAAGGTGTGGCTCAAAGGCGATTTTTCGAGACTGAGCTGCACCTCTTGATGAGATGAGCTTGATCAAGGTCAAATCTAGTTTAGTAAAACCTGAATATGTCACAAAATGAACCTTTTTTCCTAATCTCAACATTGTTTTTCTATTTACCTTGAGAGCTCCCTGCATTAGCGCCTCTTGCGCCAACTTTCCTGGTTTACCAAACGTTTTGCCGTCATCCTTAGGTCCCCAGCAGTTGCTGTAGATGTCGATGTACTCAGATTGGAAGCTAAGTGAACTCCCTTCCAATACATCCGTTGCTTGGCCATCTAACATTCGCACCCCTTCAATATTAAAAAAAAAAAAAACATTTTCTTCATCTTCATTATTTTATTGCGTAGTAACCAGTAACATTTTTGGCTCTGTTTGACTCGCCTTTATTTGAATAGTTGCACTGAAATGCTATTTCTTTGATTCGATCCCAAACAGTATCAAAAAAGTTTTCCTTTTGTGAGTCCAATGTAGCCAACGTTTCTAACGATTATGATTCATGAATCAATCAATAGCGTGGATGTTGTTTGGAGCAAGCATAATGAAGTGATGGAGATGATGATGATGATGATGAGATGATGATGATGATGATGATGATGATGAGATGATGATGATGATGATAATGATGATGATGATGATGATAGTTAGAAGGTACAATTAGCTAGTGTAAGCCCTTCCGTGTGGCAATTCTTACAAAATTCAATCATAATCAATTTCTTTAGTGAACGCTGTTAGATGCAAGAAATCAAATGCAAAGTGGATTCTGAAAATTGGTTAGTGAATCGGACATGGTACTGAAACCAATAACCCGCAATTAAACCAAATAAGAATTCATGAACTATCCCTCTTTGGTCTATAGGAAAAAGACGTCTAAAAAAACAGTATTCAACTTAAAAGTAAGTAAGTACTTTTATTGGTCTGCTCTTGATCAATAGAACAAAACGTTTCTTGGAAAAACTAAATCGCAGAAATTGTTACAATTTCAGGCTATTTAGTAGATTTCTAGTCATTATTGTTCGTAACTATGACGAATATAATGTGCTGTAAAGTCTCAATGTAATGTTCACCTCCAATATTGGCATCATAAGCTACACCTACTCCGCATACACTGTTGTTAGCGACCGCTGCCACTTCTCCAGCACACCGCGTTCCGTGACTAGAACGGCGAGAAAGGTACGTTAATAAAAGGCAAAAAACGATAAAAAGAATTAATTGCGTGGATTTTATTTAATCCAAGAGTACGTCGTTTCTTTGTTACCTTTGTTTTTTATTGTACTTTTCTGCTGCACGCATCGGAGGGGTAGATATCGAAGTAGCCATGCAACATGGCATTAAAGTATGGATCGAAACATGAAAAATATGTTTGAGCTACGGGTGAAAGATATAGTTCAAGCCAGGGTTTTTTAGGCTTTATTTTCGAAACGAAACTGCTCCTGTTATTAAACTGTTAGTTACATACAATCAATGCCCATCAGAATAATGATAAGTGAGTTTCCACAAATCACAACGCAGCATCTTGTTTTATCCATAAATCCATGATATCAGGAAAAATCATTTCGAATACTAAAAAGTGGTCTTTAATGAGATGACTAAACTAAAAAACCTGACAATATTGCTGTTAGCCAGGTTTGCCCCCGAGACACAAGCCTTTAAGAGCCAACACGCGCCAAAACTTGGGAGGCGTGGTGGCCTAATGGTTAGTGTGCCGGACTCCGGATCGAGCGGTCCGAGTTCGAGTCCTGGCCGGGGTCACTTGTGTTGTGTTCTTGGGCAAGACACTTTACTCTCACTGTGTCTCTCTCCACCCAGGTGTATGAGTGGGTACCGGCGTAATGATGCTGGGGGTACCCTGCGATGGACTAGCATCCCATTTAGGAAGGAATAGAAATATTCCTAGCCGCTCATAGCTACAGAATCCGGGATACGCTCCGGCAAGTATGGGCCACTTGGCTGGAGGCTTCCCTCTATGCGCCAAGACTGGTCCCCTTCCAGGTTAGGGATTGAATTTCAAATGATCACGTGAGGCACATACCAGTTATCAGGATCACTGTCTCTTGGCTTTGGATCAGCATCCATGTCGTTAAAATCATAGCTGGCTTTCTGATCCTAAGTGAAAGGGTAAGAACAATAGAGAACGCTTTCATCTCAATACCTTTCAATTTCGCGTATTTTATCTCAACACCGTTACAACTTTTTGCTGTGATGAGTTACACTAGAGGGAATCTACTACAAAGTTGGAAAATGATGTATTTATAAAATAATTTACAGAGATATATAATTTACATATTTTGCATGACTGTTGAACAGTTTGCCATTAGTTGTACGTTTACACTGGAGCCCTTAAGCTGGTTCCAAATCAGCACAAATTCAAAATCAATTGCAATTTGGTAAACGGGTTGGTTCCCAGTGAGGTACCTTCCAAGTTTCAGGATCACTGTCTCTTTTACAGATTGCGTCGCGTTTTGATAGGTTTATGTCACAATTTAGTCGAATTTTATAGTGGTGGTTTCTGTGATTCGTTGTCTTTTTTTTGGTGGGGGGAGGGGGAGGGGCTGTATCAGTCTCTGGAATAACGGTATGTCAAAGTCAACATATTTCACTTACAAAGTTATCTCTGAGATCTGGATGTGTGTGATCCACTCCGTCATCAAGAATACTAATTACCACTCCCCTTCCCGTGAAACCTTGCCGCCAGACCGGCATCACATCGAGGTCGACACCAGCTGGGCCGGTCGACTGTCCTTGATTTAACTGTTAAGACAAAAATGCACTCTAAAATGCTTTGAGGCAACTTGTTTGATCGATTTACTTAATTTAAATCGTAAAAATACTGAATTGTCATTGCTCGGGGCACCTAAGCAACAGATAGTATAAGATCTATTGATTGCGTGTTAAGATAAAGAGGCCATTTTGCTACCATTTATCGCGTTTCGCAGTTACTGTAGCTCGCCGCCTGGTTAGCTCAGTTGGTAGAGCGCCGGACTGCTGTGCGGGAGGTCGTGGGTTCGAACCCCAGACCGGACCAACACTCAGGGTCTTAAAATAACTGAGGAGAATGTGCTGCCTTTGTAATTACATCTGCAAATGGTTAGACTTTCTAGTCTTCTCGGAAAAGGACGATAAACCGTAGGTCCCGTCTCCTCTATCTTCAGTCTTCTAACAGGGGACGTTAAAGAACCCACACACTATTCGCAAAGAGTAGGGCACGAAGCTCCCGGTGTTGTGGTCTGGCCTTTACAATTGTATCTTAAAATTACAGTATATGTAAAGCGCATTTGAACATATACACATGGAAAACGCGCTTTATAAATACATTATCATTACAAAGAGGGAAACCAGTAAAGAGAGTTTTGTAAAAGCTCTCACAAGGTCTCATACGAATGGCGGATCAATTTAGGTTTCTGGGAAACTGCTCACCTACCCCTCCCCAAACCTAACATTTTGCCCAAAGCGATAAGTAAGGGTTAATGTTAGGTTTGGGGAGGGGTAGGTGAGCAGTTTCCCAGAAACCTAAATTGATCCCGAATGGCTCGCTATCCCTGGAGAGAACAATAGAACAAACAGCAGGAACAATTCTCCTAGCCTCCAAAAACAATAGCAGCTGTTACACTAGAGGACCAGTCCTGAGAATTACAAACTTTCGAGAGAAGCAACAATACTGAAAGTTAGTTTTCGAACCTGACTTAGTCCTCGTGTGGTATTCATGGACAATACACGACTCCCAGGGGGGGGGGGGGTACTCCGGCTTGTAAATGACGAGGATGATCGAATGGAGGCAAAACTCAGGACCCAAAAAAATCCCCAAGTCTTCCAACATTACCCAAAAAAATCCCTTGTCAAATTACCCCTAAATTGCCAGGAGGGGCAATAATATAACACAAAGAAAAACATAAAAAATTGAACGCTTGTGTTTGTTTATTCATCATACCATAAATACGCCAAGGCCGCGCCAAGGCACTTTAGTTCGTTTTTAATACCCAAAAAATCCTCTATTTAAATCTAGTCACCCAAAAAAATACTTGCCAAATTTTCCAACCCAAAAAAAACCCCGGAATCGAAAATTTCAAACCCAAAAAAATTCTTCGATCATCCCCGACATTTACAAGCCAGAGTACCCCCCCCCCCCCCCCCTGAGACACGACTATCACAGTGCTTTTGTCTTTCAACATTAATTGTCACAAGTAACACTAACTTCCTTTTGCCCGATATAGTATGGGATGTAGTATGGGGTGCAGTTTGTTAGTTGCTTTATATTTTCGGCTTTACAACGTTGCACAGTTAGAGAGAAAACAAGACAAAATTCTACGTGGTAAGGATTATGGCGTACAACTGGCCACTGGTCTGCTATTGACAAGCATCCATTCTCCAACTCATTAATATTTCATCAAGTAAAAACAACAAAAAACATAACCTTTAAGGTCGCGGGGGACACCTTAGGCTCATCATTATGCATTTATTTAAAGCGTATGCACGAAGTACAACGACTGACATCGACAACTTTACGAGATATTTATGACTGGACAAAAATATGGGCGCGTGCGCGTGATTTGTAAAAAATCCCTGTTTCTTTGATATTTTAACCAATTTAAAACAACACTTAGCGATGTACGTTCATATAGATTGTAAGAAGTCTTCGAGCTTATTTTTATTTAAATTTGAATATTTCTGCAACTCAGAGTAATCACAAAAATATTCGGCATAAACAATCGTGTCCTTTTTAAAAACGCATTGTTCTCACCATAAAAGCGTGGAATATATTACCATAATTACATCTCTCCTTGGCAAAATGATCGTATTTAGGTCGGGACACCTTCGGAAATCTCAAAGTTTGGACTTTTCCGACAATTTTGTGGCAGAGAATACAGCACGGATACATAACTTCATAACTTGCCACTGCAGATAGGTAAACTATGAATACTGTAGTGTGTCATAACAGAAGCGGAATTTTAAAAGAGCGCTTTTAGAAAGAGGTAGAAGACATTAAATTCAAATTTGCGCACTTAAACCGCCATAACTTGCTGGCACACTTTAAATTAAAAAATCCGCTTCTGTTATGACACTCTAGAGGAATTGACTGATAAGTTTTTGACAAGATCACAGTGTGCTGTCTCCTACTCGTTCCGCAAACTCTGCCACAAAATCATGTTTTTCCCAATTTGGCACTAACGAGGCTATAACATCGCCGTTAAATGCAATCTACCAAATAAAAGATGACATTCACAATCTTTCATCATTTCTTTATGTCTCTGTAAAATTTGAGCTTAATCGCACCCATAATAGCTGAGAAATAAGCGTTTTAAAAGATGCAGGTCAAGCAAAAATTCCCTTCATGAATTTATTCATGCTGTTGGTATCCCCCGCGACCTTAAGGAGGTTTGGATACCCGGTCTTAATTAGCATAGTTATTTAAGATTTTTTTTTCTCCGTTTACTCCGTTTAGTCTTTGTTTCGAATGAGAAGATATATCAAACACTCGAGACAGTGTTTCATCGGCTATCCCGGAAAAACTCCGCGGCGCATCGTTTTTTCAACTCTCTTCTTGGTGTTTGAATATCCCGATAAAATACTGTCTTTTGTGTTTGAAATATTACATTAAGTAAAGCAATATTCATAGCCGTTTCACGTGACAGAATCGCAGTCAGGCTTAAAAGCAGATTATTACAAGTACTATAGAAATTTGGCATGATTTTGAATATTTATTAATGTCTGCTTTGTTCAGCAACGGGATATTTTCCCTTCAAATTTTGTTTCTCAGGTTAGGAAACGATTTTCTTCCAAATAAATCTACCAGTATTTCGCCCTTATTTTGCACAAAGTTCGATTCTGGTCGGGTAGATTGTATTTTGCCAATGAGAACCTGGGCATACTTACAAGATACCATTGGTCTCTGAATTTAGGATCAGATGGAATGCCGTCTTTTCTTGTTCTTACTAAGATGTGCTGATGTTCTGCCCATACAACCTAAAAGAGACAGTAGAAGTAGTTGCAATGAACAACAAATAACGCTGTTTCTGCGTACCGTCTATATTCCATTGGTTTTATATAAAGAATCGTCAAACTCTTAACTTGTCGTACAACATGATTATGAACATGTCGCCCTAAACTTGTTTTGCTTACTCATTGAAAGAGCGAACCTGAAAACGTTCAATTTCCCACTGCACTGCATGAATTTGTTACCAACTCCAATTGGTTATTATTTTGACCATTAATTGAAATATAAAGAATTTGTCGTTGAACAAGGGTATCATATGTGGGGGAATTCTCCACGGTATGCCTTCTTGTAGGTCACAAAAAATCCATTTTCTGACTTCGGAAAAAAGGCTAAAAATGAGCACACCTGCCTTAGTAATAGTAAATTGAATATATTGAACCTATTCAGGGGCGTAGCCAGCTTTCTGAAGAGTTGTAGGCCTGGCCGCTTCTAGAGGGAGAGGGGAGTTGGGGGGGGGGGGTCGGGGTTATGCTCCAGATAAAGGCCCTCAAAAGTGCAATCCGGCAGCACCTAAATTTCGGCATTTCATTGCCGATAATGGTCTGGCAATATTCACTCATTGTTAAATATATAAACGCACTTGCCTTTAACGACACCTATCTATCACTTTGTAAAATAAAGTTCTCGAGTTCGATTTTAAAGTGCCAATTTAACAATATATCCTTCCAGACGTTTCGAGCTTAGCCCTTTATCAGTGGAAGTCAAGTTGCTGTTTCGTTGCGAAAAGGCCACGAAAAAAGATTTAAAGTTCCAATGCAAGCTGCGACTTACATTCAGTCAGCGCGGCTGACTTGTTCACAGATTGAAGATGAGTCGCTTTTCCTGACGTTATCGTTCAGTTGTTCCCATCGCAGAACATGATGCTACGGACTTGTACATCTTGAATAGTGTGGCCATTTGTATTGAAAGGCTTTGCGACAGGAAAGCCTGACCTGGTTTTTCTCACGGATGCTGCGCTCAACGAAACGTTGCTGTAGCATGCGGCTAGTTTCGTCGATGTAGATCGCAGAACAACGGCGGCAAGAGATGCCATACACTTAGCCGGTTGTTTCGCAGGTGAAAGCATCCTTGATAACGATAAAGCATTTGGGATCCTACAGGGCGGGGTCAAGAGAATTTGATCACAGGTGCGGCAGCGAGCGTGCGTGCATAGAAAAGTTCCCACGTTAAGATCAGACTGGCTACTGTCGGTGGTGTGAACTAAGACGTCGTGCTATTAAAAAAAAGCCCGAAACGTTTGGAACGCTATTTTCTTAAATTGGCACTTTATACTCGAACACGATGACTGTATTTTTTTCCTTTTTATGCTTTAAAGTACAACTGTCACGCAGCCAAGAATTTCTCTACTTACTAGAGACTTGATTAATCGAGAAAGGGTAGCTGCGATATTTATAATGCATATTGCTTTCTATTTCATCTTGAAAGTGCTTCAGCCACAATTACTCTCTTGACAGCACATTTTAAAAATACGAGTGGGCTAAAAAAATTTGTAGGCCCGGGCCTACGGGCCTATAGGCTAGATACGCCCCTGCA
>NW_027558207.1:0-12529 GCF_052425735.1 Oculina patagonica
TCGCATAATAATATACATACAAAAATTTCTGCATGCTCATTGGCTGAGAGCACGTCAATTAATCCCAAACAGTGCAGAAAGTTGAAATTGAGTGCAGGAAGTTGAAATTAAATTAATTGACAGGAAAGTCGGAAAGCCCGCCAAAACAACGAATCGGAAAGGTAAGCTACTGAACACGTTTTGTTTGTCATCCACTTCAAGTGAAATTTTTGTATGTGTATTATTAACAAGTAATCACATGATTTTTCTCGTACAATTTGAGATAAATCAGTACTCGTAAATTTTTCAAAGACTACAAATTGCACTCGCCCTACGGGCTTGTGCAATTTTGTTAGCCTTTGAAAAATTTACTCGTGCTGATTTATCCCAAATTACACTCAAAATCATGTGATTACCTATACAAATGACACATACTACACTTTGCAGGGATGAAGCTACACTAAGCCGGCTCATCAATAAGCCCAGCTGGCTTTTCTGGCCTTGGCAGCTCTAGAAGTTTACCCAAGTCTTTGTTTTTATGTGAAACTTCAGCCGGATTTAATTCAGCTGGTGAAATTAGCCAGCATCCAGCCCTTAACAACATCCCTATATAACATTAACTTACAAAACATAATATTTGAACCGAGTTGTGAAGATGAGTTTACTTACAAGGAAAACATGGTCAAATATTTTAGATGCAGAGTCCATCTGTCCCAGAATGATAATCATCTCTTCATCTATAAATGACCTGTACTCTTTCAGTTCCATTTGTGTTTCCTCTTCAAGCATGGTTCGTATCTTAAAAGACAACACAAGTTGCAGTTAAAAAGTTAGCAAGGTCAGCAATCAGATTGGACCCCCCAGTTTCCAATGACCTTCCAAGGTGTCTGAGGGTATGGATATTTTCTGCAACTGCACATTTTCCAAGGGGTCGGGAGGGGGGGGGGGTCATTAGGAACTTTCGCTACTGTGGGGAATGTATATATAATCTATGGAACTATACAATGGTCTAAGATACATTTTGTTCTGCTCTCTTGCAGGCATCCCAGGAGCATGAATAGGAACATGAAGCAGTAAATTGCCGCAAATGGACAAAATGCTGGAGCCTGGCATACCATCTAGATTCAGAGTCTCAATAATTCTTGTCACTTCCTGTTACTGAGGCAAAAAACTGCTGGCCTAATAACCCACCAGGGTACACCATTTTAAAGATAGAATAAGAAAACATTTCAGAGATCATTGTCAGTATACTTCTTCATTACACCTACCTGCCTACATGTGACATCCTCAAGGTCAACTCTTGTCATCACCTGTAATAAAAAAAAGAATCTTTAATGCAACATTTGTAGACCAAATATAATAAAAGAAAAAAACTGACAACAAACAGAAACTTAAAATCAGCACTAACCTCCTTAAGCTTGTGGCGAATAAGCTTCATAATAAGTTCCTTTTCAGTACTGCAAACAGATACATTGTGAATTAATATTTCTAAAAAAATGTCGGGGATCTGGATCAAATGATCCCGGCAGTTTTGACCTGGCATTTTTCCGGGGTCTGGCATTAATTTTAAGCGAGAAAATATAGTAGTTTTTATTTTGCTGTGTGTCTGTTCAGTTATAAATCAATGACTACCACAATGAACAAACAAACTGGCCCACAAGCTGCTAGGCTATAGAAATCAAATAATTAAGTTTCATGTACCTGGTGCCTATGGGGGATTCAGGACGTTTAGACTCTATATCCTCCATTTGATCCCTACAAAAAAAGGAAATAAATGCAATTTTGTTCAAAATTATTATCTACATGTCATTACTTAGTTGATAAATTTAAAGTTAATGTTTGTCACCAGGGCTGTCATTAAGTTTTCATAACATTGAAGTTATTGATCACCCATACCATTTTGTTCTGTTTGCAAGTGGAACATAACACCAATCAACATTTTTACCTGTAACATTGGGTGAACTCAGCCGTAATATTATTATAGCTGTTATGAGTTACAGCCCTTAATGACAGCCCTGGTCACTGAATCATAGTTATTTTGTTGACAGCAAGAGGTTTTGAAGGTTCAATAGCTATCTTGATAACTGAACAATTAATGTGAATTTTGGATAGATACATTAACAAAATGTATTAGCCTTTCTTTCAAGACTATAGCTTACCATTCATTTATACGAAGTCTGTCTGAGGATATCTTCCTAAAGTAATAATCAGCCCAAGCATGCGACGAGCCATTTGGATAGAAATAATTATTTCTTCTGGCATTATCACCACACTTGTGAATCCACTGTAAGGCAGTCCTGAACAAGGAAATTGACAGAAAAAATTAATTTAAAAAGTAGACAGTTGATGCGAATGTGTTCTTTAGAAAGGCTATGTACACACACTAGTGACTTTCAACTGAAGGTGCTTCCTTGACTGTTTGCTTATAAAATTGAGGCCCTGGTCTAAATCTTAAATAGTCCATTGTGCATTACACACATTTTTTAAATGTACATGTTGTAATTACTGTTACATTAATGAACTCACCACATGGTTTGAACAGAAATCGGCTTGAAAATGTGTGCTCTATCAGCTGACGTCATTTTGAAGCCACTGTCGAATACAAATGAAAATTGAAATGAGATTAGATGTTCATCAAGAAAACTGACTAATTAATGTTCATAATAGCCATCACATTTTTGTTGTTTTCACTAAATTTGTGCAGTGAAATAACTCTTCTTCCAGTGTACAAGATTGTTTGCATGTACATTTGTACACAAACATGAGACTGCGAGGGTAGCGAAGCACATTGTGATCCCACTTCATGCACAAATTTTAACCAAATTCATGTATCACGCATGCAGTTAGTTACTCACCCATCGCCATCCAGCTGTATGGTCGTGTCTCTGTACAGCGGAACCACAAGACCAATTGTGGCCCTGAAAGGCAAAAATTATGCACTGTTGTTATACATTGATATAAAAACTGTAACATAATAATGCATAATAACTCCACATGAAGCTAATTTGTGGTTTGGTTTGAACTTTTCAAACCAGTTTGATGTTTATTTCCCTTTTTTTTAGTTATCATAATGATTATAATAAATATGAAACAATGTATAAAAAGTAAAAATCAAACTGTTTTGAAAAATTTAAAACCATTTGAAGATAGATTAAAAGGTCCACAATATACAGGTGTAGCTAAATTAATTCTCGTCCCCAGACTTCTTGTCCCTCTTAGCCAGTGAAGCTTGTGCACAGGAAACAAGTGGCTCTGAAGACACATGATTTGTTTGGCTGGATTTAACAAAAGGAACTGCCAATCAAATGAACTGCTTCAAGATTTTTTGGTTATATGTGAGTTTAAAATGGTTGATTTGTTTGGCTTTCCTTTGATAAAATCTAGCCAATCAAATCATGTGTCCCAAGACCCACTTGTTCCTCATGCCCCAGCCTCTGCTGGCTAAGAGGGACAAGTGTCTCTAGGGACTCTGGGGAGAATGAAGATAAATTGTAATGGTCAGACGAAAAAAAAGCACAGTGACACGTCACAAAACATCTTACTTGTCAGTCCAGTCTACGCCCATAACAATACTTTGCTCTTCCTCATCTGGACCAAATGCCGACACAATTGTTAGATAGCGAATTCTGTTTGGATACTGGCTTTCCAATTTAATGACCTATACACAGAAATAGCAAAGTGTGTAGAAAAAAAATAAGATTACCAAATAAACTGAAAATACTTTATGTACCCTAATTGACAGAACCAACATGTATGTCGACAAACAATCTGGCAATGTACAAGAAATTACACTTATTTCCAGGATTGAACGCAAGTATTGTTTAATGAGTACTTCATGTTTGACTGTATTATTTGACATTTCCATATTACTTCATATTTGACAAATTTTGGTGTGTTTTGGTGAACTTTTGTTAATGAGGACACTTTGTGATGGCTGTCATGAGGAACGTGAATCTCATTAGCGTTCAATCCTGGACATATCTGCAATTTTGCATGAAATTCTCTATACACCGAATGCAAAATTATTAATATGGCGGACCACTCATTCGGTGCCTGGGACGAGTCGCATGAAAGCGAGGCTAGTTAGGCCTTGATGTTTTGTTTTGACAATGCTTTCCCAGAAAAGCCTTGCTTCGTGGTCGTCGTTGACGGGCCTGTTAAGTTTCGACCTTCCTACGAGTTTTTGGGTTCGTTAATGCTACCTGAAGGCAAAAAGAATCTTCCACAGCAGAGAAAATTATATTTATCAGTTTCCCCTTTCGCCTCCGAGGGGAAATCAGATGAAGGAAAGGAGTTCACGGTCGCCGAAGGAACTTTTTATAAAGTTTGTTCATTACATTTCAGGTTAGAAGATCTTAGAAAATGTGTAAGCGATCACATTTAGCTCCAAGTCATTCTTATTTGGCTCAATGCTTTCACTAGCTTTGACTATGGGGACAGTTGAATTTCATTCACTTGGTTAGTATTTGTTTCGTGCGATTCCCTGCGAGTGTAGCGGACACAGACAAAGCCAGAAATGAACAACTCCTTTTGAAACAGAGGATGTCTTGGAAGTGGAGCTTTACTTTACCTTGGGGAAGGTACTGGCCATGCAACTCGCACATAAGCCCGTCATTTAAACAATTTTTGTAAGATCTTCTAACCTGAAATGTACATGTAGCGAACAAACCTCAGTCACTAGTTCCCGCGGCGGTCGTGAACTCCTTTCTTTCGTCTCAACGAATTGCATTGATCCACTTTTTTGCTTAGAGGCAAACGATGAACACTTCTATCACTTCTTGTGGCATTCAGAAACACCGCAACTCGTAGGTGCAGCGAAAAGAAACATGCACCAGATTGACTAACAAGCAACACTTTTGTAGGAAAGCATTGTCAAAACAAAACACCAAAGCCTCACTAGCCTCACTTTCATGCAGCTTGTCCGAGGCACCGGCGGAGTGGTCCGCCATATTTGCATTCGGTGTATGTAGACTCCATAAAGGGACAAATTGAAAAAAACTCTGCTGATTCAACCATGAAACAATCTGTGTAATAGATCCACTCTTTCCTCCCCTCCCTGAACTTGCCCAAAATTGGCAGTTCTACAGTAAGTACATTGTAAGCATACTTTATGCACTTTTCTTCATATCCAGGAGATTTGACAACTCATCTGGGAGACCATGAAATTTGGCTTGTATCCTGGAGATTCCCAGATTTCAAACCGCCGAAGCAGCTGGTACATGTACATGAATACAGTTTGCATTATAGATTGAGTTTGGACTTCTAGGGCTCGAGACTAACAGTAGCCAACTAGCCAAAGGCTAGTAGAAATGCCGTTTGGCTAGTAGATTTTGGGCTTTTACTAGCCAAAATGGCTAGTGAAAGGAATTTTTTTGAAAAGAAACCACAAATTATAAACGACTCTGAGAGAACAGAACTAACAAGTACAAGCTTAGCATGCTGAAAAGCGAACAAACAGTAACTCTTTTTTGGAATTGGGTATACTAAGGATTTTGTCCAATTTCTCATTGGCTTTTTGTCTTTTGTCTCAAAACCACACTTGAAAGTTCTGGCTAGTAGAAATTGGTTTTAGCTAGTGAAATCATAGAGCTCTGTTACTAGCCACTAGGCTAGTTAGCCAAAAAGTTAGTCTCGAGCCCTGACTTCTGTAATGTTCTAAGCAAGTAGTTGCTACTAACATTAGTTGCTGCTGGGCAAGTGAGTCCTGTTTGCTTTATGGACATGATAATCCTATAATAGTTTGACCTTCCTAGCAGTAACATACACTGTAGTGTAACAAAGATTGAATAAACATTCTTACAAGTCTAAGAACATCTTCATCCCGTAACAAATTGACCATAGCCTGTAAATGCAATTGCATCTCCCCTGAAATAAAAATAATGGAAATTATACAAAAACTTTAGTTATCACTACGTACATGTACAACCGTATTATAAAGTATTATACTATCATAATGTAGAAAAATTATTTTAAGCCCATTCAATTAAAGCCAACATTTTGAACCAACATTGTCAACCTCCTAACACTGTTGAGCGTGTTGCTTGATGTTGTTGCAAACTGACAAAAATCAATAATTTGCAACATGTTGCCAGACTGTTCTGCATGTTTTTTCAAATGCTAGATGTTTCATAAACGAAATATTGACTTGAATAGATCTTACTTCCCTCTAACATGCCTGAGCAGGGTAGTCAATTGGTTCCAAAATTTTTGACAGCACTATCCAACCTCAACTATATTGGATAATGCTGTCCTGCAAACTGCGATTCATTTGACACATCGAACACATGTACAGTTTATCTTTTCTAAATAGAAATCTTGAAATGAAAAGTACTGATATAATATTAAAGCTGATTTCCAGTCCGTACTGCGCAGATTCGGGGTTTGTTTTCGTTTTTGTTTTGAATTCGTTGAAACGTTACACTTCGGTGACAGCATACATGAAGTTTTTTAGTCCGCCATTACAGTTCGTTTCGTTCAAGGATTTCCGATGAGCTAAAACGTCGGTTTGAAATAGCGTCAAGGTTCTTCTACTCGTTATTATTTGTTCTGCAAGGATATCTGGCGTTAATAATGAAGAAAAACGTAAGTTTGTCGTGGAATTTTAAGTTTTGCTTGTAAACATTCCTTCGTGGTGGGCTCGCATAAACATTGCAGCCGAGATTGCGCAGTACGGACTGGAATTCATCTTTAACCCTATTCAGACCGGGCTCTTTTGGACCTTCTCTGACCCCCTATGTAACTTCCAGAATATTTAAGTAATCACAATGAAACTTATGGAATGTATAGTAGGTCCAAATATCTTTCTTTTGGTATACGTCATGTGGGATGATGACGTCACATAACGTGACAATTACATCATGATTTCAAAACAGCCGTCATCTTGGATCCGCCATCTTGGATTTCAAAATTTTTCCAAAATGCCAGAAAACCACCCAAAATTACTACAAAGTACACAAAATCAATAAAACTGTACCTAAAAACTACCTAAAAAGGTAAAAATTAATTGCACTAAAGTTAATTTTCATTAATAGAAACACGAAAATTACTTTTTTTAGAAAACATGCAGGCGGCCTGTCAAAATGCCGTCACCATGGTCATGTCAAGTTCTTGACACAACAACTTATCCAACCAAATTGTTCCCAGATAAATTTTAGGTAAACTCCTAAAGTTTGGCAGGGTTTGATTGAATCTTGAAAAAGTTATAAGCGTTCAAAGTCAGCGCGGGCCTCAAAAGCCTCCCCCCCCCCCCCCCGGTCTGAATGGGGTTAAACTGCTTGTCAGCTAAGGCCATATTTGTAAAAATTTGTTTTTTATAACAAAGATTATTGTGATCCCTTCCTACCTCCATGTTTGGAAGCCTGCCGAGCAAAGTCTCCATCAGGTAAGGCATATGCTGCTCCTTTGGATGCAAAGAACCCTTCAAAACTCGACCTGAAAAAAGCAACAAGATAAGAGTCAAGCACATATAGCATCTTCAAAAATATACAGTATACAGTAAAATCCTGATTTCTCAAAACTCCTGAGGAAACAAAATTACTTCGAAGAATTTAAGGGTAAAAATTACAGAGGTGCAGTCAACCTAAGGGGAACAAAAATTTGTTTGGGTGAGCAACCCTCCAAGTTTATTTTTTTCCTTAGTGGCCTTTTGGCCACCAACTATTCAAGTTTTGGTCGCCAGTGAAAACTTTTAGTCACCAAATTAAGCTGATGCTTTCAATCATTCCTCTCAATTTGAGTCGCCAGGCTGGCGACCTTGGTTCAAATTTAGTCGCCAGCTCCAAAATTTTAGTCGCCATGGCGACTAAAATGGTCTTAACTTGGAGGGCTGGTGAGGGTTCGAGAAATCATGATTCTTCTGTTCTGCGATCCACTAGCGAATAGTTGAAGGGATTATTTTCTTTATCACACCTCAGTTGATAATTTGTGTATAATTTGTATATGTATATTGTAGCAAAGTGAGATGCTAATAGCAAATACTATTGACACTATTGAAAATAAAGATATCCAGCTATGAGAGCATCAGGATTATGAAATATGCTACAGTAACTGTTAAAATTGTTATTTTTCAGGGACAGTAATCATATGCATTCACAGTGGAATCCAATGTGTGGGTCCTTAAACAAAACAATAGTCTTTTATCAAGATTAGGAAGTAAAACATAATTAATTCTTACAAGCTCAGCAAATTAAAGATAATCAATTAAAACTCAAAACATTTTACAATGCTCGATGTAGCCAATATTTTAAAAGCTTCAAAGCAACTAAGACTGATGCTGTTTTAGAACTCTGCAACTGATTACAGCAAATTCAGATTGCATGACACATAACAAAGGAACCCCAAATGAAACAATGGATCAATACATCAATTACTGAATACAAATTAATCCTTTGTAATTAAAAGCATCATCAAAAGCTTTGTCGTCTTGTAAGGGTGGCTTACTTAGCTAATGCAAGGTGCTAATTGCAGGGTGGGGGTCTTAAATTTAGGAATAAAGTACACAGTACACACTTTTCTTATATGTATCTAATATAACACAACTATTTCTTTCTCCGACTGTTAATGCAGTCTGTGTAATATTTAATATGCGGTAATGCAACTTGCTGGTACAAACATGTACAGGTTTATGCAACAGAGCATGTGTTTCTATGGTTAAGTAGCGCAAAAAGCCATGTGGGATTTAGTGTATTTATAAGAAAGTTCACAAAAATGTTAATCATGTGCCAACGCATGTGATTTATAGCACAAACTTTTCACATGTTCTTTCAACATCCTAAGTGCTTTATTGCATAGATAAAATAATCATTGTGGTAAAACAAAGAAAAACATGGTCTGTTGCCTCCATGAAATGACTACAATTTCCTTGTGGTTTTTCCAGTATAACAGTCAAACCCTTTTTGACCAATCAAATAATACCTGTATAACGTAAGCTAAATATAATCTAAGAAATGTGCATAAAATATCTGCAAGGAACACATCAGTAAATTTACTCGCAAAATGTACATGCACAGTGTAGTAAATTCTTTAAAAAAAATTATTAATTAATCTTATATCATTTTGTCAATACTCATGCGTGGACAATTACGCGAGAAACTGATGCCAACAATTAATTAAAGTGCATTAAATTTCTTCAGGCCAGAATAAAATTAAAATAAAACACAACTACATTTTCTATTTTGGGCAAATTATTAAGTTATTTTGGTTCGAATTCCGACGTATTAAAAGGTTATCTCGCTATCCATCTTTCGCCACTTGTGATCCCATCAAAGTCTTCCTGCAGTGAATACTTTTCATCTTTTAATTGACAAGTTTTCAATATAAAGTGACAAAACCTCGCCTCACAAAATTTATTCTCACGAAGAAATACACGTTTTATACTGTAGGAGAAGCAAAATTCGAAAGTTTGTTTGGAAAAAATAGGGAAAAATTGTCAACTTTGCCAGAAAAATGTGTCGGAGTAATAGTCGGAGTTGAATTCAATCACTCGTCACGGAAGAAGCCAAATTTTGGTGCGAAACCTTACCTGTGATTTGAATTAAACCAGATTGTTCATATTCATGACAAATAACAGGAGAAAAACAAGTCTTGGCACGCTTAAAACGTCAAAGAAACAGTAATGGCCGTTGTATCTGCAAAACAAGTTAATACAGGGAAAGATCTACAGATGCAGACCAATAATAAAGTTGTGATTGTTTTGACGAGTTGTGATTCACGGGTTACAAAACTATGAAAAACAACTTACGCTCGAGATCTATTTAGTGAGCTATCTTCCTGATCATGATCTTCGTCGACGTCCTAAAAGTGTATTAATCAAATTAAACATCGGCACAAGGGCAGAAATTATTTGCACGACGATCAAACGCGATCGTGATAAGAAACAAAATTGACAAGAAGGCACAATTATAGGCGTACGCAAACTACAATTTACCGAGTCCGTGCCCAAACTGGTACTCTCCGATGCCGATGGAGACCTCAAAACCGTCACTAACGACATATTGGACGACCTTGGACCAACTAGATCACATCGCTAACTGCTACAACTGCAAAGTGCTTCTACATCAATGATCAAATTCACTGCTAAAATTTGCTTGGGTCATTCCCAAAGACGAAAATAAAGATGTGGCAGCTACTGCGCATGGGCATTGTTGTCAAGCCTCGTTCCCGCTAAAGATTCCTCGTTTTTGAGGCAATTTTAGTTATTTTTAGCGTTATTTACACCACCTTACCAAAACAATAAATCGTTGAACGTCCTGGTGAGTAAAGTTAGGTGCCGCATGATGCCTTTCCTGCCATTTATGAATAAGAATTGCCAGTGACAAGAGGACTACTTCGAACCGGCGAACAGTACGCTTGAATGAATTCGCCCACCGGAAGTCGGCGTGACATGACCTTGTCATCGAACAATGCCCACGCGCGAACCTCAGACGACAGGAAAAGGGATCGAAAAGTCCATTTCAACCGCAAGAGACAAGAGAATAATAGAAAAAAATGTGCATATTTTCATTGTTTTTAAATAAAGACCGTTGTATAGTCTGTATGCTCATGTATCAAAGATCTACAAGCGTGTTGCCTGTATTGCGCACTTCCTTTGCAGTATGTCAAAAAGATTCGTGCACGTGACAAATGCCTGGGAGGGTACTTGAAATGTCAAATCAAAGGGCACTTAGAGCCAGCTCATTCTTCTGCCTTTTTCGGGGGGAGGGGGGGGGTAGGGTTTGGGAGTGGTGGTGGGTAATGAAAATGTACTGGTACAGTCCACTTAAGTCAAGTACAGTCCCCTGTAAAGTCAAAATGAGATACGCATGTGAAAAGAAATGAAATCACAATTTCACAACTTCTAAAAATGGTGCAACGTGAATCAAGTTGCCGAGCTGTTTAGACCTTAGGGACCCTAAACGTATTTTCACGTATTTTAACACGTGCTGACACAAGCGATCAAGTCCATTGAGGCAGCCGGAAGTAATTTTACATGGCCCCATTCTCCGCTACGTAAAAGTCCACAAGCAGTTATTTAAAAAAGAAATAGTATTTCGTTTACGGATCGCGGTACGATAAGCATAATAAAGATATAAATGATAAGAAGAGATGATCCTAGGTCGAGAATCAGTATTACGCGGGGAGGAATTGCGAAACAGTCAAATTTTTTGCATGCATACACATTCCTTTACCCTTCCGTGCCAGAAAACACGAGACATCCGAAGACATCCAGTCTTGTTTGCTCTTCTTAGCGCTATTATTGATGGAAAATGTACAAAGTCAACAACAACATAGACAGAAAAGCTAGAATATTTACATAACAATTAAACACGGAAAGGGCTTTCACAATATTTTTCACCAATACATCGTTTTAATCGATCTTAGAAGGATCGCAGTCGTTTGGTATTTCTATTGTGTAATTTTACTGCAAAGCTCTTCGTCTGGACAATGTGTTTACGAGCTTTCTTCTGGTTGGATAGTGTCTAAATAGTTCACATCTTCCACGAAGCTCAGATACACATGTGAAAAGAAATGAAATAAATATTTTTAACCGTTTTAAATTACTGAATTGCGTTTTGAATAACCTTTCTGTCAGCACGCATCTACCGGGCAGTGACAATCATTATTCATAGATTGAGCAGCGAATGAAATTTGAGAGAAAGATGCTCACGAACACGTCGTGTAAAACGGATGACGTGAGTCACGGGAAATGAGATGACGTGACAGAAGACAAAAACGTGCTGCTCGGATGTCGTGTTTTTATCAGTGAGCTTTATAAACGTTTATTTAGAACACGTCATATGGCACGCGTAACTCCATAGTAAAAGTTAAAAATAAGTTCCATGAAGAAATCTTGGTGTGATATCTCTAGATTTTTACCGACCAAATTAAATGTAGATGTGGATGTAGAATCTCAACAATAGGAGAGGGGTAGCGTATTAAATTTACTTCCGGCTGCCTGGCGGAACTTCTTTCCGTGTAACAGCGCACGTTAAAATGAACCTTGATTACGTGTGTCAGCACATGATAAAATAAACCCAGAGGTTGTCAACATTTCGACTTTGTGAATAACATTTCCCTTTTTAAAAGTTCCGAAATGTGATTTGATGTTAATTTATTTGTTACACTATACAATGATTTCATTTCTTTTCACATTTGCATCTGAGCTTCACTGAAGTTATTTTTGGCGTTACCAAGGGGGCAGGGGTAGCATATAAAATTACTTCCGTTCTACAACTTCCGTCCACACATTTTTTGTACACGCAGACTTCCGTCAACATCTGTATCACTTCCGTCCACACAATTTTTGTACACGCAGACTTCCGTCAACATCTGTATCACTTCCGTCCACACAATTTTTGTACACGCAGACTTCCGTCAACATCTGTATCCCTTCTGTCCACACAGTTTTTGTACACGCACACTTCCGTCAACATCTGTATCACTTCCGTCCACACAATTTTTGTACACGCACACTTCCGTCAACATCTGTATCACTTCCGTCCACACAATTTTTGTACACGCAGACTTCCGTCAACATCTGTATCACTCTATTACTCATTCTGGAGAATGAGCT
>NW_027558208.1:0-12541 GCF_052425735.1 Oculina patagonica
GCGCGCTTATCTTTTTCAGGAATGTTCGGGGGTTTTTCGCAAGGCTTCGGCAATCTTCGGAAATGAACAGAAAACCATCGAATGGCCTTGGGACAAATCTACGGAAATCTTCGGAAAATTGACTGAAATCTTCGTAGAACTTTTTTTAAAGATCAACACGGTCAAGTGTTGGAAGAAGCAGGAACAAGATAATTTTGCAGTGTTTTGTTGTTGTATACTTTGAATATCCTATTCTTGACTTCATTTTATACACACTCGCCTAAAGGTTTGTGTGTATATTTAACAATTAGACTGTTATAGTAGAAACTCTGAAGGCTTTCTGTATAAAACCCAAAATTTTATGCTATTCACCTCCACTTCGGTGAATCGTTAAAATCATTTGTGGGATATATTACGGTATATTACTCGAAAGCATTGCATGTCTATGTGTATTTCTCCGGTTCTTATCTCCTGGGTCGCTATCGCGAGTAGTACCGAGGAAAAACAAATTATATCTAACTTTAGTGAGCAGGGAAGTTATTTCATGACATTGAGTTGATTGTTTTATAGATGACCTGACTTTGGAGGACTTTGCTTCTGATGTCGCCGACGGTTTTGATGATTACAGAGATGCTATTGAGAGCAGAGCAGGTAACACTCAGTTAAACATGACAACTAAATATCTGTCAGATATACAGCTTATTTCTCCGGCTTACAATTTCAGGTACTAAAATATTTACTTGGAAAAAGTAAAGTCTGTGTCCGAGCCAAGTGGCCCATAGAGCCGGAACATATCCCAGTTTTTTTTCGACTAGGAGTATTGCTACTTCCCCTGGATGGGATGCTAGTCCATCGCAGGGTTTTCCGCTAGCAGTAAAGTCGCCAGTTCCTATTTAAACACCTGGGTGGAGAGAGGCACTGTGAGAGAAACGTTTCTTTCCCAAGAACACGACGCGGCGCCCCGGCCTGGGCCGTTCAACTCGGAGTCGAGCGCGCTAACCATTAGGCCACCGCGCCTCCCCAGAAAGGCGCTACCAAATTCTCAGAACTAATATTAAAGGAAATTTATAATAATCTGTAAGAGAGAGAGATATTTAATCTTGGAATTGAAACGGTAAAAGGTTCATATTGGGAAAGAAATTACTTATATGTTACAGGGGGTGGGTACGAAATATTTTGTTAACAGTCCCTCCATACAAGTTCTACTGACTGACAAGTAAGATAGTGTGTCGGCAAAAAGTCAAACTTTTATCCGCACTGTGGCGTATAGTAAATTAAAATTGCTAAACTGAAGGTAATGTTTTCTTTCTTCAGTGGCTTGTCAGGACGCCTTTGGGGGTTTGTGCGCTCGGCTTGGGCAAACCGGACAGTGCGCTTCACGGCGACACATGCGATTTGCCATGAAATTCTGCCATGGTAGTTGTGCGCAGTTCTGTAAATGATATGGTGAGTATACAAGTACCGCCACCCCCCTCCCCACCCCCAACCTCCCTCCCCTCCCCCTTCTACTAAGCTGGCCTTATCATGCCGGTCTTGTACCAGCTCCTGGCCATAAAGGGATCGACTAGCAGTATTCTTAACTTTCTGGATATGGTGCTAGCATTTCTGGTTTCACCCCAGTATATTTTAGTAGCTACACCTAATTAAGTGGAGCGGAGCATTGTGAGGCTGGCGTGCCTTGTCTAAAAACACTGTACATTTATAAGGTCAATGGCCAAAGTCCAAATTTTGGAACAAGTTTATTCCAATTAAAAATTAATTACAGTCAAGGCAATATTCCCGGGGGGCTACTCAATTAAGTTTTATACGGGAAGGCTCGCCCCGAGGTATAACCCCGTACCCTTTCGTATAAATTTTACTGAGAGAGGTACCCCTTTCATATACCTCAAAGACATGGCATATACCTAAAACAGGAAGTCTTGTTTTCATTTTTATGTAGCGTTTAATAAATTTAAATAATGTGCGTATGTTTAAAATATTTTAATTGAAGGTTCTTTTAATGGCCGATATCCCTACCCTTTCAAATACATAATTTTGTAAAATTCCAACTCTTTAATATACCTGAAGCATAAAGCGGAGCCTCCCCGTATAGGACATTATAGGGAGTATCCCCCCCGCGGGCAATATGTAACTCTTTTGTCTGTAACTGCTTTCAATGTTCTTTTAAAATACGTTCCTACTGTTATGACAATTGAAAAAATCCTTTCTTTTTCTCTTCTTTTAGGTCACAGGTACTTTGGGATATATATCAATCAGCTGGACACTTATTTAACCTTTCTTTTTTTGACCCAATAACTTTCAAGATTTGCTTTTATGACAAAAGATGCACATTACATTTATATGCGATACAAAATTTTCTCCCAAATTATCAACTTAGTGGCTAGAAGGATATATATAGGAAACAACTAATAATTAACACGAAGAACTAGGAATTACGCCTTAGTTGACTAATAGCAATTGTTTAAACTTATATAAGCGTGCAAATAAAACTCTAACGAAACTCCACTCTGAATTTGTTGACCTCATTATAGGCTCTTGTCAGTGAGGAACTAACAAAACGCTCTGCTCATTTTAAATTCGTCGAAGTTGTGGCCAATGTTACAACGGCGTTCATAATAAGGAATCTCGAAGACAACGAATGCCCTCGAATAGTACTAATGCTCCCTTGGCTAACGCAAACTTATCATTAACTCGAATCTAATACACTTAGCATATTGTCAACTTAGTTTTTGGTGAATTGACCGCCTCTTTTAAACGGCGGTTGACTGTTTCGAGCGTCAGCCATTCATCCGAAATGTTCTCGGAATGTCATCCTTTTTAAAAACTCATAAAAGCGATTAATTTAAGTGTTGATTTTCAAGTTGATGATAAACTAATCTTTTCACATGCCCGCCGATTAAAAGGTTAAAGCGCTGTTTAACCAAAAATACAGATTAATTATTGCTTAACCCCTAACCACTGAAGCGCAAATCATCGCAAATTTTAATGGCCGTTTTCTAAGCTTTTCTTTTGCTTATAATGCTTAATCGTTCCTCAGAAATGTTTTTCAGCCCTGCAAATTATCAGCTGAATTTTAAAACTTTTCAGTGTCCTTTCAGTGTCAATGCTTTTAATTGCGTGTATTGAATTGTCTTGGTTAATAATAATTAATAAAGGTGGGTCAACCGAGCGTGTGTTTGTCATTCATCCGAGGCTCAATCTCAATCTGAACATAGATACTAATCTGCAACATCCTGTGAGTGAGGAATGACGATGACGATGATGATGATGATGATGATGATGATGATGATGATGATGATGATGATGATGATGATGATGATGACGTCGACAATAATTTTCGTATGGAATGTAAAACTGATATCCTGTGTACTGTTTCAGCAGTCCGGGTTTGGTAAGGGCCTCGGATGGGTGGGTAGCTAAATGTGCTCAATACAGCTAAAACTGAGGGCCTTCTACCGCCGTTCCAACTAATTGACGCAAAAAAATTTCCGACCCAGATCACCTTCTTCTAAAGTAGTGATTTCACTCAATGACCTTAACATCCGGTATTATTGCCCAGTCCCTATCATCAGGTTCCATTTGCAGTCTACTACTCCCCCACCCCCGCCCACCGGCGATCATTTTTCTCAGAGTGGTTGTTGAATAACACGACACACAATTTCTGCGCCACTGGGTGACAGCGTTCGTGCGTTTCGCGTAAATATCACACTACTCTGCGTGACAGGTTTTTTCCTATGAGGCAAAGCGCAATCTAGTCTGCAAGCGACGAAGCCGCGATCGGTGTGGTGTCTCCTTTCGCAGCTTCACCGCTCCTCGCGAATGAAAAATAGAACCTCTGGCATCCATGGTAATGTTTCAAATGCTCTATAGCGTTAACTATTAGCCAGTCAGCGTTTTCTTCGCCTCACCAGTCAGGTGGACAAACTACGCCCGCTCTACATTATTGAATTTTATTTATTGATTTTTTTATTTAAAAAAAAATTAAAAAGATATTACATGACAATATTGTTATCGTGACCATTTAAATATTATCTTTTTTCCATGAATTGTTTGGCATAAATGCGCTCTTTACAAGTTTGAATAAAATATCTCTAAAAAGTTGAGTTATTACATTCCTATTAATTCTATTTCTACAATATTAAAAAACTCTTACAAAATTCTTAAAATCCTACATACTGCTCAGGCAAAACTACCATTTTTTTCTGGAGCTCTCTCTATCTGTTTTAAATTGCTATAAAATATAAGCGATTTTTTAAATTGATAAATTGCGGTTTAAACACTAATTTAAAATTATGAATTTATCATGACAAAAATATAAATATAACAATCACCATTTTATAGAAGTTAACAACTTCAACAAAAATTCTTAATTCCTGAAGCAAGCCAACTACAAGCTTAAATCCACCGTGAAGCCGTGAATTTAAAAAAAAAACTGCAATTTGGGCGTTTCCCACGCAGGGAAAAACTTGGAGGACTGGGGCGGGAATCATTCGTCGTGTACGTCACAAGCAGCTAACGATGAGGAAAAATTCCCGCCATTGAATAAGACATGATTTCACGATGTTAGAGCAGTTTTCAATTGAGTGCCGTAAAACCAAAACCAAAGTAATTACTCTGGCCAATCACAAAGAACACAGACAATCCAGTGAACCAATCAAAACTCGAAGCAAATACATGTAGCCAGCACGAAGCGCGGGAAAACGTGCGCGAGCGAGTCAGGATAGGTTTTGGTTTTAGTTCTGATTGGCTGAGAAAGTGGCGCGAGATTTTTGAGCCAATCACTAAGCGTAGCAATGCAAAACCAAAGCAAACGCAATTAACTTTCGACACTCAAGTGAAAACCGCTCTATATGCTGCATTAAAATTATTTGGGAGATACTATACTTATTTTTAAATTCAAAGTACCTGCTCTCAAAGAAATATTTCAGTGCTCCGATTGGATTTATTTTTAAAAAAATGGTGAATGTTTCCGTTGTTGTATAAAACAAAAAACCATTTTGCAGTGAACCTGATCAGTTAGAAATGCACAGAAGAGGTGTTTACACCCACTTTCGTTTTGTCCTCGACTTAGTCTCCAAGCGCTTAAAATACGGGAACACTAGCTGGTCTCCTTCCCAGCCGGTTTTTGCTTAAAAAAAACGGCTGCGAAGGAGACTATATCTGCGCAGGCTATAAGTGAGATATCACAGTTGGTAGCCGTCACGCAATCTTTAAGAGTGACGAATCAAAATGTCTTTATTGCGTGACTAAGGCATTTCGGCCCCACCTTCAGGACTGCGCGACGAGCCAAAAGTATTTCTACGTTAGAGACTTATATTATTAGATTGACGAGCTACATTCCTCGGAATGATTCACCCAGGCTAACGGGCTCCTTGTTTTGCGTGTAAAACAGCGCGTGTGTCTTGTAGAACGTCACGATTTCCGTCAGTCCGTCAAACGCGTGCTTGCCGATGACGTAACGGCCGCTTGGTGTGAGCTCAATCGGAAAATGACGGATCCTAAAATTTGAAAAGAAGATTGTTTAGAGTATGTAGATCGAGAAACAAAGAGGATTCTATAAATAATCAGCAAAAAATGTGAATAAATACATACTTTCCGCCGTACTTGACCGAGAGCACAAATGAAGCAAACTAAAAAAAGAAAAAAAAAAAAACAATAGAATTAAACTAGCTAAATTCCCAGTATAAGCTGTGGGAAATTTCTCTGTAATTCACATGAAAGATAAAAAATTAATTTCTTCTTCAAAAACACCTTTAAAGAAATTACGGCAGTAATTAATGACTGTTAATGTTTCGATCTAGCGATTTTTTATCTTCTCAATCTGTGTACAGTGGAATCCCTATTTCTACAGCCTCCAAGGAAAACAAAAATTGGTCCGAGAAATCGGGGGTAAAATTGCAATGTTTGGCTGAGTGAAGCAAACCCGAGGGAAATGACATCTGGCTCAAGTTATCGGCCCAGGGGGGGGGGGGGGGGGGGGGGGGGGGGGGTACTCCGGCTTGTAAATGACGGGGATGATCGAATAAAGGCAAAACACAGGACCCAATAAAATCCCTAAGTCTTCCGACATTACCAAAAAAACCCCTAGACCAAAAATAACCCCCCAAAAAAATCCCTTGTCAAATTACCCCTAAATTGCCAGGAGGGGCAATAATATAACGCAAAGAAAACCGTTAAAAATTGAACGCTTGTGTTTGTTTATTAATCATAACATAAATACGCCAAGGCCGCGCCAAGGCACTTTAGTTGTTTTTAATACCCAAAAAAAAATCCCCTATATTAATCAAGTCACCCAAAAAAATACTTGCCAAATTTTCCAACCCAAAAAAATGCCGGAATCGAAAATTTCAAACCCAAAAAATCCTTCGATCATCCCCGTCATTTACAAGCCGGAGTACCCCCCCCCCCCCTGGGGTTATCGGGAGGTTTAAGAAATCGAGCATTTAAAAAAATCGGGGCTCCACTGTTTATTTACTGACCTTTTGCGTGCTCTCTCTTATTAAGTAATCGAGTTCTTTGGCATTCTGTTGTTCAAGAAAAAAAAAAAAAAAAATATATATTATCTTATCGATCAACATTACAAGGTGTGTACATCTTTTGCATGTAAAAGCAAATTGATACTGTTTCCATAGTTATTTTAGACTGATTGCAATAAGTAGAACCATCCTCCCGAGAAAAATATTATTTTGCATTTACGTTCACCAAAACCGCAGTTCTTATTATATTTCAGAGAAAAGAAACCAAGACGAAACGAGAAAGGCTCTCTCCTCTGCAGAGGCTCCTTTAGTGGGGAAAGGCGAAAAACACGGGGGAAGGAAGGCTAAAACACGAAAAATGAAAAATAGGGGGAGCGCGGGGGACCCTTCCCAGTGTCCCCCGCGCGCTTTCGTTTCGATTCTCTCCAGGCTCCGCGCGCTTACTTTTCACCCCATTTCCTAGCCCGTCCGAAACACAAAAGAGGCCTCTGCGGAGGAGAGAGACGAGAAAGGTCATAACAAGATTCTTACTCTCAGCATAAGTTCCTCGCACTTTTGTCGCGACATTTTCCCGTAATTCCAACACTCGTCACCTGCAACAACACAAACAAGAATAGATCATCTTGAGCCTTGAAACTTATTGGATATCAAACCCTTACAACTAGAATTTCGTAACAACTGCAGGCCTCTTTAAAAACTAATGTGGTTTATCTTGCAAGTGAGTGAGTCTCGCAGACGAACTAGGTAATGTTATCTTAAATTTATTAATTATTTCACAACAGCACCAAACAATTGCGAACCTTATGAAAGTTGGTATTTCAAATTCTTCAGAAAAAAGACAAGAAACACGACCTACCAAAAGAGCTTATCCTATCCCTTTGATTATTCTTGGGAGTCTCTTCCTGTAAACACAGAATATATATATTTTTTTTAAAAAAAATGACTACTTTAGTCAGAAAAAAATAACAATCTTCACTAGATTTTGCATCGAGTTAGAATTAGCTCAATATTCCTTCACTGAACATAGGCTCTACCACTGAAACAAACCTCCACCCAGTTCTAATGACTCCCTCTTCAAGCAAGTTCCGCAGTTTCTCTATAAAGTAATCTTGTATTTTCCCTTATCAATGACGCTCCTCTCCGATAAAGCCTCTATAGGGATCACTCTCTCAAACATTTTTTATTTGTTTTTATTTGCTTTTGCTTTATAAAAATAATTACAACCCATTATTGTCTCGTGTCGTCATGACGACGTTGTCATGACGACACGAGATAATTGTACAGGGGGATATTTTCCCGCCATGTCAATATTTTTCCCGCCATGTCAACATTTGCTTTGTGAGGCCGCGGAATTTTCCCGCCATGTCAACATTTGTTTTGTGATCGGATGCCGCCGGAATTTCATATCAAAGAACTAATGTTTCTTTACAAAGGTCGCAACTAACGCGCTGGTTTATCAAACAGTAAGTTAGGAGTATTTATTGTAAAGGGCTTATTATGTAAAAATACAGGCACGCTAAAAAGAGATGACGTTTTTTTCTGAACTTGTAGCAAACGAGCAAATTTTAAGTGGTCCAACAGGCAATAAAAATGGAACAGAAATAAGGCCCCTTTTAACTGGCAACAGTGCCTATCCGCTAACGAACTGGCTAGTGAAACCCTACCCGGACAGAGGACGCCTGACTCAGGAGCAGCGAAAGTTTAAAACCTAAAGTTCGGTGCGCTACGATCTGTAGTGGAACGAGCATTTGGCATGTTGAATTCGAAAGTTCGTTGGAGAATTGCGTTGAAAAAGGTTGAACAAAAAACGAGCATCTTAAAAAAAGACTATGATTGCTACGTGACTTTTGCACAACTTTGTATTGAAAGGGGTGACCTTTGTGGCATGAATAACAACAATTTAATAACAGAAGATAAACGATTAGATAAAGACAATTATTTTGATGCCAAATCTTTAAAAATGTCAACTGTGGCGTTTGTTTGTTCAAATCTTGCGTTGTGCTGTTCCATACTTTTTCCCACATTTCAAGAAAAGAACTCTGCCAGTCTGGAGTCGTACTTTTTTGCCTTTCTTTCTTCAGGCGGTTCTGATTCATCGAGAGAAACATTTACACTTTCGATTTGCAAAGCCTCGTTTACACTCGGCTCTGAGGTAAAGGTAGAACTCAATGTATGACCGAAAGAGGGAAATTATATTTGATGAGTTTTCTTAGGATTGAAGAGCAGAAATGTCAATCTAAAGCGCAAAACATACATTGTTTTTTATTTTTTTGACCCGAAGATTGACCTGAGTCAAGAGGCACTACATGTAGCTTCATATATCCTGCTGTGAATTCCACGCTACAATGAACACAACTTTTATAGACGAACGTGACAACAGCCTTTTCAGTGCATGAATGAAGCTCTAAAGAGGAATACACGTAGATGTGACACATTTTTTTTCTTTAAATTAGCTGTACCCTGTGTACGCTTTTCAATTTTGGATATATTTGAGCTGCAGCCAGCAGTTATCAAGAAAAATACAGACAAGTTTTACGTTCTTAAAATAACATTCTAACCTTTGCCGACAAGATTGTACTGAAAATCAATGAAATTAATTGTAACTCAAGCAGAAAACGCGTAGAAGAAGAATGAAATACACCAGGTTATTACAAACGCATAATACAATGTACTAAGCGAAAGAGAGAAATTATATTGATGAGTTTTAGAACGGATCTGAAAAGCAGAAGTGTCTAATAATCAACAAGATGTCATTAGATGGACCTGCCTGTAAATTTTTCGTTGTCGTTGTTGTGCATAAAACGCTAGTATACCGCAACTTAAATTGAGCGAGAAAAGCAGTTTTTAACATGAAGCTCTAAAATCTCTTTGGAGTGTCTTGTCTTGTGGTCGCTTGTACAGTTTTAATTTGTGCAATTGTGAGATGTATCAGAATAACAGCTTCACCTTGCCAATTTAAAGAATAGCGTGCTTTCATTTGATATCTATTATTTTATCTTGAGAGTTTTGGAAAGTAGTTGAAAATCATTTCTGCTTACAACGCGTAGGAAAACGCGAAAAAAATCTTGAAAAACGCGAAAAATCTTGAAAAACGCGAGAAAACTTGAAAAACGCCACACAATCTTGAAAATCACGCGAAAATCTTGATATAAACGCTGGAAGCTTGAAAATTATCATGAAAAGGTCAAATGAGATCTTGATCTCACGTGACACGACGTGCTTGTTGAATACATGTCTGTTAGGCCAAACACGACTCCCGTTGGCCGCTTAAAGTTAACCTTCAGTCTGTTTAATTATGGATTTTACGATTTTAGATCTCTAGAGCTGTTTCAGTAAAAATATTAATGCCATTTTGTTTGCTTGTTCTGTGGCATGTTTAGTTAAAAGTCGTTTATCAGTCCTTTAAAAGAATATTGTTGTCTCACTGTCTGGAACGTGTATCGGATCAGTAGACCTCTCGAACATAGCCTGCAGAACAGGCGGTTTATTTTGCGGGTCGAGGCGCGAAGTGCTAGGTTTTTATTTAGCGGGTCACGCGAGGGCGAGCGCGAATGAAAAATATAAAAACCGCCTGTTCTGCAGGCTTTCTCGAACAATGATTTTGTTTATCATAAGCGTGCGGTCAGCTCGCAGGATTGTGTCTTTTCAACGGATGCGAAGATCTAAGATCCGAGTCCTTTCAAGGGTAATGCAGTCTCAAAGCATTGTGAGTTATTTCAGTTTTTCAAGCTCCCCTTAGCTTGGGTGTTGAGATTTGTACAAAAACGGCAAATCGAATGATTTCAAATAATTGGACGAGACTTTAGGAGCAACTGATGAGTTCCACTAAAGAACCGAAACTCGAGTCTTGCTTAAGAATAAAAAAATTGCCAGAAGAGATCATCGTTACCGCATCCTGGAGACTTCAAATGCAGTAATCAAACTGTAATAGAATTTATTTGTTGGATGCAAGTAACGAGACACAACGAATAAAAAAATGGAGGCAGTTAGTTGAGTTCCAAAACGCAAATCTCAACCAATACTTTTACCGAAACAGCTCAAAGGTAGTAGTGTTTGGCCTAACAGACATGTATTCAACATGCAAGCACGTCGTCTCACGTGAGATCAATATCTCATTTGACCTTTGTTAATCTTCAAGCTTTTTCTCGTTTTCAAGATTTTTTTCGCGTTTTTCAAGATTTTTTTGCGTTTTTCAAGTTTTTTTTACCGTTTTTCAAGATTTTTCGTGTTTTTCAAGATTTTTTTTCGCGTTTTCAAGATTTTTTCGCGTTTTTCAAGATTTTTTTCGCGTTTTCAAGATTTTTTCGCGTTTTTCAAGATTTTTTCGCGTTTTTCAAAATTTTTCACTTTGTTTTCAAGATTTTTTCGTGTTTTTCAAGATTTCATGTCACTTTTCAAGATTTTATGTATTTTTTCAAGATTTCATGTAACTTTTCAAGATTTTATGTATTTTTTCAAGATTTCATGTAACTTTTCAAGATTTTAACGCATGATACTCATCGTACACCGTAGATATAGCTTTTATATCAACGTAACTAGTATACCTAATGGTAAAAATGTTGCTGAAAGAGAGGACGATGTAAATATCAGTTGTTCGATCTGTAAGCATTGTTCTTATCTTTGTGTAGACAACTTTTTTTTTAAATTTAGCCGCGGTAACAGATTGTATCGGGGTTAAAGAGGGATTGTAATCTAAGCAATTAGTTGGCGGTTCGGGATTGAATGTCAAAGTTAATCTTGCACACATATGCATAGCACATGTCGTTTGAACAAAAGGTTTGAATCGTTTGAATCGTTAGTCGATTGAATACCCAACCATTTTAAAGTTATGACCAGTTATGGTACAGCATAGTAAGCTCTGTGTAGAAGTTAAAGTCTCTCTTTAAAAGTGAGATTTGTGCGAGTTAAACACTACTACATAGTTTATTGCGTACGTTCGCGCGGAATCACGTGTCAAGCAAGATCGAATGTTTTCTATTAAGCAGAACCTAGCAGAATATTTCATTCAGTAGATTTCATCCAATAAGCAGACCAGAGTCTAAGCGCGGGCCGGCCGAAAATAGCGAAGAAAATGACTGTAATTTACACTTTCTTCAGCCGCTGCGTTGTAGCTTTGGCGTTACAAAAACATTAAGACCGGCTCAAGAGTGACCAAAACCAAATTTCTCCTCACAATATCAATACTAAATCAGGAGAAGTGGTTATAAGAATTAACAAAATCATCACCACTCGCTTGTCATTATCACTTAACAGGCTAAGTGTTCACGAATAAACACCCAAAGCGATATCTTATATAGCGTGAAGAAAGCACATGGAAGTCATAGTATAAGTATACAGTAGAATGTATGCTTAGTGAACCAAAGTGCAATACAGCGTTTTTCCACAGCTAAGTATCCGTCTGTCATCTTTTTCTGCTGTTATTGGAGTCCTATAACTGATCAACGGCCAGATGCTGAAGTGTACTTTGAATTTTGTTTTTTTTTATGTTACATACACGCTTTTCAATTTTTGATATCTTTGCAAGCAATAAATAGACGTGAAAAGCGATCTCTTTTTTTAAATAAACTCTAAAAAGTGACACGAGACACTAAGCCCAGAGGGCTTTTGATTATATATACTACATACCGTATTTTCTCAAATAAACGCCCCCGGCGTTTATTTCAAACTTGGCGTCATAAACCCGGCGTTTATTTGAAGCCGGCGTTTAATCGGGGCCCGGCGTTTATTAACGGACTGCAATTTTCAGCCAATTTTTCAGACTGATTTATTGTTACCGATCTTCGAGACCAAGGGGCAGTTTGTCAAGGCGGGACGATTTTTCTCTTCCTTTAGCCCCAAAAAAGTGTCCCTGGGTATCCAAAGGTGATTATTTCCCAAAGGTGCACTATTACGGATTGGATAGTTTATGTTGCAATCGAGATTTGTGACAAACAGAATATATTTACTTGTTAGCTTGACCTCAAATAAACGCCGGGACCTCGAACAAACGGCCCCGGCGTTTATTTAAAAACTAGCAAATTCGACCCGGCGTTTATACGAGGCCGGCGTTTAATTGGGGTCCGGCGTTTAATCGAGAAAATACGGTA
>NW_027558209.1:0-12514 GCF_052425735.1 Oculina patagonica
TGTGGGGGCAAAGCCGCCACATTGTTATCGACTGCGGGATTTATTTGTGTGTGGGTTTGCTTGTGTCACGTGGTCTTCTGCGAGAGAGCCTGGGGATGAGTCGGCGGTGCGTGTCGAGTAGGCCATATTGGATTTTGGCGTGTTGTACGTTTCGTGTGGTTTCTTTGATTTCACTGAGCTGTCCTTTTAGTTGCTCGTCATTAAAGCAGCTCACGAAGTCATACTAGCCAACATTTCGTTTGACTGGAAGTCTGTGCAGGTTGCACATCAATTCAAGAGGAGCTTTTACGCTTACGCAAGCCAATATTGAAAGCCGCAGAAACAGCACAATTTAATACATTTGTACTTGAATCAGTCTATATGGCTATATGTTCTGATATATGTAAATTATTCTGCAATGCATACCTACGGAGCGATATAATAAACAAACCATTTTAGTGCTACTGGTTAAAAAAGAAAAAAAAAGGAAAAAAGAAAAAAATTGTCCCCTCTGGGATTCGAACTCGGGCCTCTGGCGACCTCTCGTTCCCCAGTCAGATGCCTACCCAACTGCGCTCACTTACATTCTTAATGATGTAGGGCGAAAATATCGTATATCAATGTAATAGACATTCCGCTGTTTATCTGTTATCATGTGCATCAAAGAAATGTTTGAATCACCTGCTGCTCATAAATTTTCAAGGAATGAATTTGCAAAAAATCACAAAGATTATTTGCCGCAATAAATAGCAGCCTTAAGGTAATTGAATGTATTAAATGAATTCACAAAAAAGAAGAATCAAATTTGAAATTATCAAGCCCCCACACGTACGCATCGCGGACCGATTTTTTTGCTTGTTGACTGCCATATCTTGATATCTAAATATGAAAAGGCAAGGTAGTGTTGTGATTAAAGTTGTTTGTAATTCTGCAAAGCCAGATCTGACAACAATGTACTTGTTTATTAACAGTCTCTTCAAACGATGGCAAAACTGATGACAGAGTGCTGGGCAAACCATCCTGCTGCTCGATTGACTGCTTTGAGAGTCCAGAAAACAATGAACAAACTCAAGAAGTCTATGGATTTTATAGATCAACCATTTACTCATCATGATGACGACAGCCCTCGCACCAGTGTTACAACAGCATAACAACAAAGGCTTGTAGTAGGAGTGAATGTACAAAGGCAGTGGCTGCAAATACCACATGCATCCTCCTGGGTCATCCAGAGACAGTCAGCAGATTACTATTCTGCATAAGTATCCAGCCAGTAGAACAAGAATAGAAGCCAACAAGATTGACACTTCCCATGTGCTCAAGAGCCATGAAAGACTAAAATGCCCCCTAACAGAAGGGCAACAGAAAAATGTAATTAACTTCAGTTAGTTGTTACCCCAGGGGGGGGGGGGTACTCCAGGATCCAAGTGACAGGGATGTGCAAAGGATTTTTTTGGGGTCGAAATTTTTGATTTCGGGAGTTTTTTGGGTAGGAGAATTTGGCAGGTATTTTTTTGGGTGACTTGATTTAAATAGGGGATTTTTTTGGGTATTAAAATCAAACTAAAGTGCCTCGGCACGGCCTTGGCAATTTAGGGGTAATTTGACTAGGGATTTTTTGGGCGTTTTTTTTGGTCCAGGGATTTTTTTGGGTCCTGAGTTTTGCCTCCATTCGATCATCCCCGTCACTTTGATCCCGGAGTACCCCCCCTGGGGTTGTTACTGTAGATCAAAGTTTGGTTTCAGTTTAAAATGTACCATTGGGGTATGAAGAGTACCGGTAAATTCTAAGGGAATTTAAAACATAAGTGGAATAACAGGTTGGGTATTAATCATGTGATGTACTTAGTAATACAAAACGAAATACTCTTGATAAATCAGAATATGGTAAAAGAGATCATGCAATAAGAGAACTACAATGCAAGTTGCTGCTAAGAACACTACTTATGCATCAAGAAAATTGTCATTTTTTTTGTAAAGAAACTCCCCTTTTACTTCCCAATTTTGATTGGTTTGATTTTGGTGGCTGTGCTAGGATGACCTGTGATGGTGTGGGTGTTAATTATTGTACATTGTAAATAATACATTGTACATAATAAAATTGTAGATAATAAAAATGTATTTAGGATTTATTATTTTGATGCTGGACAACTGTATGTATACTCCAAGTATCTTAATTATGATTCATAAGTTTTTCACAGTTCAATTTTTTTAAAAAAAGTTCTTTGCCATCAGATTCCTATACAAACACTGTTATTTGGATGGTGTTCCGCCCACTTGTCAAGATGGTGTCCAAAACTGTGACAAGGTCTTATATAACACACAAACTGGATGGCTACCTTGTTTGCTTACTAGAAGTTATTTAACATTGTGCAGTCATGACACTGTATTAACATTTCTTAGCTTAGTTTATACTTAGTATCATTAAAAATTCTCATATTTACATAGACTGATCCCAGCATTTTTTTTACGTATTTATATCTTTTCATTTATTATTTGACACAGGTAATTTTGAGATACACCTTACCTGTACCTGTGTGTTGTGTTCACACAAAATTTCAAGTTCAACCAATTTTTTACACTAGCTTTAGGTGTTCAAATCAGGATTATGTTCAACTTTGAATTCTGTTGTATAGCTTGTGATTATGATTCTATTTTTTGACCTTCATTTATTTTAATTGGCTTAAAACACCATAATCTCTTTTGGGGTGTTTTGTCAATTAGGAAGCAGTGTGAAAAATGGCATGTCACTACAGGAAGGGCAAAAGAAAGCCACTTGTTTTGCCCTTTGCCCCAAACTTCCTGCCTTTTTTCACCAGTCATTCTTTGTACAAATTCCATTCTTTACTCTGCTCAACAGCTTACTGAATACCTGAAATAGGCTAAAAACAACAGAGAAACAACAAGGGGAATAAAACCTGGGTCAACTTTTAATCCCAGATCATAGCACATAATTATGGCATTGTATAACCAGTACATGGATTCAAAAAAAGCCTCAAGGGTGAAATTATATAAAATGTAGATCAGTTATGTATTTATCAATTATATGAACCAAACTTTTTTCTGAAAATTTTAAAAGAGTTTCACTCTTTTTTTGTTTCGTTGTTTAAAAAAGGTTGTGTGTAAGTATAGACACAAAAGGCTTCACTGTGGGAATATTAACAAGACTGAAATACTGAATTATTAGAAAATAAGACAAATTATATTTTTTACAAAATGCAAAAATGGGTTATACTTGAGTCAAGCTAGCATAATTTATATATGTATGTCAAGTGTAAAGGAAATAAAATGTAATCCAGTCTGGTCGCAAGCATTGAGTGTGTCATCACTGATCATCTCCGCACATTTCTGTTTAAGAGAAACCTCCACTCTTGTGACAAGTTGACGTTGAATTGTTTGAAATAATGCCTTAATTCCAAATTTTACAGGACAAGGAAGAAATAACATAAAATAGTAACAAAAACTGGAAAAGGTTATCACTTTCAAATTTCCAGCAGTGGCGCTGCCATTTTGGATTCTATGACGTGTAATGGTTGCCAAATTGTTTCACACAAAAGATCCTCTGCTAACAATAGTGGCAACCATTACACGTCATAATATCCAAAATAGCGGCGCACAGGAAATTTGAAAGTGATATTTTTTCCAATTATTGTTGCTATTGAATTTTTATTGTCCCTTGTCCTGTAAACATAAAGAGTTGCTTTGACAGTGTTACTGTTAGGAAATTATTTTTATGTTGAAGTGCACTTCTCTTGGTAGTTAACCACGTTGGCACCAAGTTCATAATATTGGCATTTTGCGAGAAGTAGTTCTGGACATTTTACCAACAACTGAAGTGTAAATATCCGGGGGGGGGGTACTTGGGTTAATTTTTGTTGGGTATGTGCCGCTGGCCTCTCAGAACCCCCTACCCCATTATAGTCATATTCTATGACCAATTATATACCCCATCTTAGTCACTTTTGGGTAAATGTAATTTTCACGACCCCAACTTAGTCACTTTCTGGGCGCCGTTTGCCAAATATCAAACAACAGCAATAAATACGGTAACATTTTTTTCAGTGAATCTTTCCGTTTATAAATCACAACTTGACCAAATTTTTGTACTCTCAAAATTCCGGAAAAGGCGACCCCATTATAGTCAGTACAGTCGTGAAAATGCGACCCCATCCAGCGGCACATCCCCATTAGCCCATTTATAGGAAGTGCCCCCCCCCCCCCCCCCGGGGTAAATATATTTTAACTTTCAAAGAATCAATTGATAGACACTGGCAATTGACTAAAAGTTTACACATTTTAAGATTACTATCTTGGGTCATGTTGTTCATACGTACATGAGCAACCATTTATGCACCTATCAATGTTAAGCTGCTGGGGGGGGAGGCCGGGCATAGGCCAGGCATTTGAACTTAGCTGAGACTTTCTGATCAAATGCCCAACCCCAGGGCATGTGTGGATGTTCAAAAGAGTCACTTAACTTCAATAAAATGCTGTAAGAAAGTCCATTAAAATGGTCAAAAGTCCCCACCATGGGCAAACAATTGCAGCGGCAGGGGCTTAACATTGATAGGTGCATTAATAGTTGCAAACTAAGTAACTGTAGTCATAAATTGAAATAACCAGGGTAGGCTTGATTTCGAGCCATTTTGTGTACCCATATCCTTGTACAGGAAGGGGAAATTAACCTGACTCCTGAAATGCCTGGAAATTGAGCCTAGACCCTAGGCAAGAGAACACTTCAATACATCAAATGAAAAAAAAATGTAATGAAATCCAAGAATAAGTAAATTAGTAACAGTAAACACTGCATTCAAAAGAAGGTAATTCGAACGTGAAAACATTTGCTTGACTTTTTCTTTCCTCAAAAGGTGAGCAAACTCGATAAATTTGTTGTGGGTGGTGAAGTAATAGGCTTGAATTATCCCCTGAGTAATGCTTTTCTCTACTGAATAAATTAATACCCCTTATATCACCATAATAACCTTACTGAAATATACCATCTTATGAATTTTCTCTCTTCTCTGAACTTAAAAGGAACTCACCTTCCCACAGATAAATGAATATTTTATTAAGCTTATGTACTGTACGTGTTAATTCACTTTTTTAACGCCGATAAAATCATACGATGACATCAAGAATAATTATCTAACTGGATATGCCGTCAAAGCAATAAATGTGAAAGGTACAGGAAATTTATAAATAGTCGTGATATGGGGATTTTCATTTGCACTTTTTAAAAATTATTAATAAGCTTAAGGACAAGCTACAAGCTTAAGATAAGTTTATTAAAATAATTTAACTTCTGAAATTAGAAAAAAAAGTAAGCTTACTTACCAGTTTGTCTATTAGACGTCTGTTCAGTAAAAATGGAAATTGTAGAAGAGTTGTGAGAGTGAGACGTTCAGTTTTTCCTCTGGAAGTTTGATATTTGCTGGGTAAGTTTGAATAAAAGACAGTCTATCTTTCAATTTCCTTTTTTTGACAAAACCAGGGTCAGTACAAAACGATCGAGCCGTACTGGGTTTGAGTTAGTGACGTCATCGCGCGCCTTTCGCACACCGCTGTTCCGCCCGCAAACCGACATTTGTGAAGGTTTGTCGTCGATCCATCGCACGGTGGTAAAAAAATTTCATCAGACTTTTTCCAAAATGCAGGATTCCGACCGTGATACACTGCGTATAAACAGGCAGGCATTGCTGAAGGACTTGGAGGCGAAAAGAGTCGCATCACGGCTTTACTCGAGACAAATTTTCAGCGAAGAAGACAAAGACATGGTAAACTCCAAAGCTACCGTGACCGAACAAGGAGAGTACTTGCTAGACACTCTACCCCGCAAAGGACCCAAAGCTTTCCGAGTGTTTTGCGACATATTACACGAAGTCTCTCCTCATTTGGAATCTCTCCTGAGGCCGGTTCAAGAAGAGGGTGAGATGATTGTGTTGTTAACTGTATATTGGTACTTGAAAGTATAAGCTTAATTCGATCGATACCGGCGGCAATGCTGGTTTGCTGTAAAACTGAGCTTTAAAACTAGGATCCAATCAAGATCATTCAAGACAATGCTTATCGTGCAAAACTTAAGGTTTGCCAATTTGTACCCCTAATTATCCTCCCATTTGAAATAGTGTTTTGTCAGTGTACGTGCCAGTATTATAATAAAGGCTTACCAGTGTATAAAAGCTTAAAATATCGGCGTGAAAATTTTATTCACGGTACATGTATCATCTATAAATCTACTCCGTACAAAATGATTTACTCTTTTCTTTAGCCGAGTCATCTTTTTGACGTCACCCCGCTTGTAGCCTACCACTTCCGGGTAATGCCCCTTCTTGGAAAAAGGGAAAGTCTGATGTGTGTTATAAAACAATTCTCTGCATGACATTTCATTAGAACAAGTCAATTATTTACCTTGCCAGTCAGTATTAAATAACTTGTTGTTCGTGATGTCCCCTCCAGATTGCTACCAGTTTGATTTTATTTTTTTATTGTCTCATTCATTATCAGAATCTGAAACAAAATAAAATTTTCTACCAAGATGACAATTCAAACTTTCCTCTTGTATGCTCTATGGCCATTGGCTTCTCATTTTGAAATCCTCCATTGTCTGCCATGTGCAACAATCTTTCCCTAACCCAAATATACTTGCTGTCTTGCCTCCCAAATGTCAAGGTCAAATAATTCAATAACTTGAATAACATAAATATTCAATAATAAGATATGAAACAGTGTTTGTGAGAGTAAAGTGTACATTTTTCCTAATATTTCTGTGAAAATGTTTCCTTGACACATGCAGGGAGCGCTTGAAGCTCAAGATTTTCAGAAGGTACCACTGGATGAAAATCTTCATTCCTGACTGTATGGATTCTTTCAAAAAAGCCTTCTTGTAAATTCATACCCCCATGTTATCCCCACCATCCCACAGCTTCCCGTTCAACCTTCAGGCTAGCCTTCTACATGCAGACATTCTTTTGGCTCATCACACAATCTTTCCTCCCAGTAAGACAAGCCAAAAGAATGTCTGGTAGGAGGATCCTTTCAGATTTCATTCATATAAATAAGTTTTGTTAACTGGTTTGGTTTTTCATTTTATCCAGGAACACCAACTGAAGGTACTGATGGTGGAATCAACAAGGCACCTGTTCCAAGTACGGCAAATCCTGGTGCATCAGGTACAATCATTTGTTTTATATTTACTTGTGGGCTTCTTACAGAAACAACATTTCTTTAAGATGTTCATCCAGCTGATTATTGCACACTTTATATGTGACAATAATTTTGAAACTGGACAAACATTCTGATTCATAGCATGTACTACAGTGCTTTTTTAATGCTGGAACCAGTAGTGCGATCGGTAGAAGACATTTAAAGAAGATTGTTTTAAGCCGATCTGTTTTTCTTTTCTAAATTTTCGGTGACATCTGTTCACCTTCATCAGAGTTAGTGAAAGTTTGTTGGAGCTCGGGCTACCAATCTGTGCGTAAGTGCGACATTTTAATTTTGAATTAACGGCACATAAGCGCGAGGAAAAGCTTTGCGTTCGTTTTTTAATGCACATACCAGTATTTGTTTTCAAGGGAGTTGGTGTTATTGTTGTGTGTCATATGTGCTTAGCCAGGGATGTACAATGCTGCAAACCGTACATAGTTGTACATTTGTTCATCTTTAGTAGCCACAAATTTAGACAAACTGATGTTTGTGTTTGAAAACCTGTAAAAACTGCTATCAAAACCACTGGAGTGGTAAAACTGCTGAATTTGAATTCAAAGTGACTCAGTTCTTGATATGTTATCTGTAAAAAAATTTACATGGTTATGTCATAACATTCTTGTAAACAACAAGAGGCTTTTTCTGGGGATGAAAACACAGGCTTCCCAAACTATTCAACGGTGCACTGACAGCTGCCCAAAATGTAACAATGTCAGTAAAAGAAAGTTTTACAATAACAAACTGTAAAACGCAGTTAATGGATCGTGACGTATTACACGTTACGGTCAGTCAAGGTCAACAATGCATGCATGCTGGCTATGTAATTCTACTGTGTTGCAACACTGTCTCATTTTATTTCTTTCGCTTAATGCGGTTGGCTAAGGCCTTCAATGTTTCACAATGTTATCTCGTGATGCCTAGTTGTTTTACAGTACGTATTTTACTATTGGTTGTACATTATACCTCATGTGTCTGTTAAGTTTATACCTTTGATGTAACACTTCATTCTCCTCGTGGTAGCATTGTAATAGTATCACAATTATTTCGTTTCAATCGTTGTAAGTTTTTTACGTTCATCTAAGTGCAATTTCTCCAGATGGCCCGTCCTAGAAAAGCTAACAGTTCTGCAAATCACCAATGCAAGGACAACCTTTCGTCCTTGTCCACGGAGGTCCTGAAACTCCGTCTACAAGCGCTTCACTTACCAGTTACGGGTTCGCGAGCAACCTTAATCGCCGCCCTTCGAGCGGCCCAATCTGGCGGATCTGCCCGCTCCGCTCCAAAGAAGTCAAAGAAGACAGCTGCAGGACGCGTTTCTAAACGCTCAACTACAGGGCCTCGTGCTGCGTCGAAACGGTCCGTGGCTGGAGACACAAATCGGTCTTCGCAGACCGGTCAGGCAGATACCGTCGACGACATCGATGATCTCTCTTTACCGTCGGACCACGAGGACGCATTATCGGGCGAGGACTCTGACTCTGACCCTGACATACTCATCCAGTCGCAGGGACCATCAAAAAGCCTTCCACATGTTCAAAGCGGTTTCAACGAGGACCAATTGGCTGTGATCCGGAACACTGTCCAAGTTTCCGTTCAAGCTGCGCTGGCCAACCAAAACGGAGCTCTAAATCTTCCTACGAATGGATTAACCTCTCCAGCGAGTCCTCCATTTCCTACGCCTGGTTTGGCGACTCCTTTGGGCCTCAATCGTCCTTTGGATAGAACGCTAGAAGATCGTATTCTAAGGGGACTTCAGGATGTTCACGCCGCTCCTGCCCTTTCCCACACGTCTGTAGCCGGTGCAGTTCCACCAGCCATTCCTTCTCCAGTTGCCCACAGAAGTCTGGCGGCAATGGAGCAAGGACCAGCCACAGCGAGCGGCCCAAGAAGTAAAAGACCTACTGTATCCTCTCCTATTGACATTGACCGCCTACAACATGAACTTTTATTTCATCCTAATCATAATTTTGTTACAACCTTAATTCATAATTTACGGTTTGGGGCTCGAATTGGGTACACAGGCCCTCGTAAACCCCGGGTCTCCCGTAATTTGATTTCTGCTTCCCAACACCCTGAAGTGGTTTCATCTAATTTAGCTAAAGAGATTAAGATGGGCAGGGTAGCAGGCCCTTTCCTTTCGTCCCCTCTTACTGATCTTCAATGTCACCCGGTGGGGGTTGTTCCTAAGAAACACTCCTCTGAATGGCGTACAATTTACCATCTTTCATACCCTGAGGGGGATAGCATTAATGACCACATACAAAAGGACCTGTTTTCCCTCCAGTACGTCCGGGTGGACGATGCCATCCGCCTTCTCCAGACTCTGGGTCAGGGTTCCTTCATGGCTAAGACTGACCTAAAGTCAGCCTTTCGTCTGATTCCCATTCACCCGGATGACTGGAACCTCCTGGGTATTTATTGGCAGTCAAAATTCTATGTGGACCTCTATCTCCCCTTTGGGCTCCGCAGTGCTCCATACATCTTTAACCAACTGTCCGACGCCTTAGAATGGATCCTGAAACACAATTACGGGGTTCACAACATTCTGCACATATTAGATGATTTTTTCATAGCTGAACCCTCAAAACTTTCATTGTACGGGCAAAACATGTCCCTGGGGTTTCTAATGGCATTGCTGACTCCCTCTCCCGCTTTCAGGTCCAGCGTTTCAGGGAATTGGCCCCCCATGCCGACCCCCAGCCCTGTACCATCCCGCCTTCCCTTCTGGCTCTCTGAGGGATGAAGTTCTAACTTATGCCAACTGGGGACTTGCGCTGAACACCAACCGCTCCTACAGCTCTGGCGAGAAAAGGTTTATTTAGTTCTGTTTTATGAACCGCATAGTATCCAATCGGGGCGACATTCTACCTGCCTCAGAAGGGACACTTATATATTTCGCTTCATATTTAGCTAGGACAGTGCGTCATGGTACAATTAAGCTGTACCTGGCTGCCGTGCGCAACCTTCATATTTCCTGTGGGCATGGTGACCCTCTACAGGGTAAATTACTTCTAAAAAAGGTTCTAAGGGGTATTCTTCGTTTTCAAGGGCAGTCACGTAGTTTACGTCAGCCTGTTACTCCCAGGGTTCTGCTGTCCATCCGCCCTTTTCTCCAGGGCTGGTTGGGGGCTAAAGACTTTCTCATGGTATGGGCCGCCTTTACCCTAGCCTTTTTCGGTTTTCTTCGTTGTAGTGAGTTTACCTATCAAGGGGTTAATAATTATCGCTCTCAGTTTGACCTCTTGACAGATGCGATCTCGTTCTACCCCAGTCTGGCAAACCCGCAACCCCAGGGGGGGTACTCCGGCTTGTAAATGACGGGGATGATCGAATGGAGGCAAAATTCAGGACCCAAAAAAAATCCCTAAGTCTTCCGACATTACCCAAAAAAATCCCTGAACCAAAAATAACCCCCAAAAAATTCCTTGTCAAATTACCCCTAAATTGCCATGAGGTGCAATAAAATAACACAAAGAACGCTCGTTTTGTTTATTTATCATACCATAAATAGGCCAAGGCCGCGCCAAGGCACATTAGTTCGTTTTTAATACCCAAAAAAATCCCCTATCTAAATCAAGATACCCAAAAAAATACTTGCCAAATTTTCCAACCCAAAAAAAATCCCAGAATCGAAAATTTCAAACCCAAAAAAATCCTTCGATCATCCCCGTCATTAACAAGCCGGAGTACCCCCCCTGGGCCCGCAACACATGTCTGTTACCCTTAAAGCTTCTAAGACAGATTTTTTCCGGCAGGGTAACACCCTTGCCATTGCACGTACCTCCCGCCTCGTTGTGCGCTGTTACTGCCATGCAAAGTTTTTTCCTGGCGGTTCAGCCATCACCTGGACCTCTTTTCTCCTTCCAGTCAGGTCGGCTCCTGACCAGGTCCTCGGTCTCAGCCCTTCTCCGGGATGCTGCCCGGCATGCAGGCCTCCCCTACAAAAGTTTAAAGGGTCATAGTTTCCGCATCGGTGCCGCGTCGGCAGCGGCTGCTGCTGGTTTGCCAGACTGGCTGATTTAAGTCTTAGGGAGGTGGTCTTCTGACTGCTATCAACTGTATATTCGTACACCTCCCTCAATACTACTGTCTGCAGATCCCAGGATGGCATGTTCTCCTGGCTCTGCTAGTCTAGGTTAGCTTTCATCTTAAAAAGTGCCTTTTATTTTCCCGTTGCTTGGGGGGGATTCATGCCCTGCATGTATCTGTGGCGGTTAAGTCTTGGTAGCGACTTCCCCCAAGCCTTTTGGCTTTGTTTTTGCTTGTGTTTGTTATTTCTTTGCCTGCCAATACTCTTGTCCGATCCAGCACTAGCTTATGGTGCTGGGGAGATAAGTGAGGCTTTTAAGGGCACACGATATGTATCGACCTGCCAATACTCTTGTTCTGCCTGTCAGCGTAGTCCTGGGGAGACAAGTGAGGCTTGAAAAGGTCACGCAATTTTAGTCGCTTGTCACGCCAACCGCAGGGTATGTGTCCCCCTTTACGCCAAACCTTGTGTTGTGTGTTTTGATTTATTACATAAGATATTTTGATGCGGAACAGAGACATTAAGAAAGTTTTACAATAACAAACTGTAAAACGCAGTTAATGGATCGTGACGTATTACACGTTACGGTCAGTCAAGGTCAACAATGCATGCATGCTGGCTATGTAATTCTACTGTGTTGCAACACTGTCTCATTTTATTTCTTTCGCTTAATGCGGTTGGCTAAGGCCTTCAATGTTTCACAATGTTATCTCGTGATGCCTAGTTGCTTTACAGTACGTATTTTACTATTGGTTGTACATTATACCTCATGTGTCTGTTAAGTTTATACCTTTGATGTAACACTTCATTCTCCTCGTGGTAGCATTGTAATAGTATCACAATTATTTCGTTTCAATCGTTGTAAGTTTTTTCCCACCCTCCCACCCCTTTTTTGTGGGAGACTTCTTGTTTTTGTTACAATAAATTTGGGACACTTCCCCTTTTGCGGTTCTCGGTTAAGTCTTGGTAGCGACTTCCCCCAAGCCTTTTGGCTTTGTTTTTGCTTGTGTTTGTTATTTCTTTGCCTGCCAATACTCTTGTCCGATCCAGCACTAGCTTATGGTGCTGGGGAGATAAGTGAGGCTTTTAAGGGCACACGATATGTATCGACCTGCCAATACTCTTGTTCTGCCTGTCAGCGTAGTCCTGGGGAGACAAGTGAGGCTTTAAAAGGTCACGCAATTTTAGTCGCTTGTCACGCCAACCGCAGGGTATGTGTCCCCCTTTACGCCAAACCTTGTGTTGTGTGTTTTGATTTATTACATAAGATATTTTGATGCGGAACAGAGACATTAACTAATA
>NW_027558210.1:0-12487 GCF_052425735.1 Oculina patagonica
AGCAAAAGCACCCACCAATGCAAGTCCAATGTTGCAATGTTCCATGCAACCCAATGAAAAAATATGTGATGAGAATTCCCAAGTAATGAAATGTAACCTTTGATAAGCAAAGACGACTGAACAAAAGCAGATGTCAGCAGCTGCTAAACTGAGGGAAACTGAGTCAATGTTTCATTTCAATTGCCGTCAGATGATTTGTTGATCATGGACAAATCAGCTGACAACAGCCGAGTTTGTGTCCGAAGATTCTTATTTCTCTGGTGGCTTGTACTCCGACTCAGGTTGTGACTTCGCTGCCTGGTGATATGAACTTACAACTTGTAAACTGACAAAGACATTCGATTTTAATGAAAACCTTTTGAAGACTTGAATTACAGTGGCAGCCAATGCGTACGCTGTAATTGCCTTTAATGTGAATTTTACAGACACTTTGTAGCTTTTAATTTTTTTTTAATATCAAACACACTCAGAGTCTTTAACAACTAAACTTACCGGTAATTACAGTTGCAACATCATGAGAAAATCGGTGCTTGAAACGAATCCGCTGATACACAATATTGTCGGTTCACAAAATATTTAGATCATTTGCTAGCTTGTATGCAGACGTTTTACCTCGTACGCAGACTTTCTCTACCCGCGCGTTATCAATTTTTGAACATTTTTCTGCCACCCTCTGCAGAACAACAACGAAAAATATAACCAAGCAAAAGAAAACCGAGAGGGCTTATTTCTATTCGTAATTGAACGCACTTTTAACATATATAATTGAGGTGTTTAACTCGCTCGATTCCCGCAATTTCCCAGCCGAAGGAACTTGAGCTGAATAGAAAATAGCGTTTTTTCTGACATTTCCGAAAACGAGGACGACCTGGTAAGCTGTAGACCCAAATTTTCGAAATTTTTTGTCCGGAAATTTCAGTTCTTTCGCTTTTGCTCCTCGAATTTCCGGAATTTTCTGTTGAATAGTTTGTATTTCTCGGGGGTTGAAGCGGAATAATGAATATTGAATACTGGCTTAAAATTGTAAAGGAATATTGAATATTGGCTCAAAATTGTAAGGAATATTGAATATTCAGTTTTTTAATCAAGAATATTGAATACTTGCAAAGATAAAATAAGTTCTCCTCACCCTCTCTGTCTCCAAATGAGAATCGCCGGTGTTCTATATTTTCGATATTTGGCAGGCGCTCTGCCTCATGTTAAGCTTACAAAATTTGCCACGCGGACTACTCCCCAAGGAAGATATTTTCTTGTGACGTCACTTTCAAAGCACATGTTTCAGTTGACCGCTTTAAATTTTGACGCTTTGGTTACGATCTAAGAACTGTTCGAATTTGTAAAGATGGGAACGCACAGGAAAGACAGGTAAGTAAAGCTTTTAAGCTATTTTTAACTTGAACGTGTCCCCCCCCCCCAGTTTTTTTCCCCAAAAAGTAAAAACAGTCCTGTATAAAACGTTGAAAATAAATTTTATTTCCCGACAGTTTTGAAACAATAACATTTGTACTTCTTTTCATTTGTTTGTGGGGGACAACCAGCGGCGCAAGCCCCTGTTTGAGAAATTTTCAAAAAACGACCTGCCGATGAAGTCTACGTTTGCCTTTAAGGCAACTCAGACAGTTTAGTAACTACGAACCTACTACGATGACTCTGAAAGGTGAAACATTTGCTGGTTTCAAGATACAGAGACAGTGGGTTTTCTATTTTCATCCTCTCTTGATTTCGTAATTGACATTGCAAGTGTTATACTCTCTTCAATGTGCATTGCAATTGGTTTGCTGAGACAGTGTAGGAAGTAAATAATTCGTGATATGCGTAAATCACAAATAGCTCTTGGAGAACGCTGGAAATAGCATTTCCAAGCCTCTAGATTTCAAAATTTTCTGGGGGGAATGCCCCCAGACCCCCCTAGCGGCTCGCGTCTTCGGAGCTCGCGTACCCCCCCCCCCCCGCTTATTTTACCCTTGCTACGGCACTGGTCGCAACCGAGTTACACTGGATCTTTCTTGTGATGAAGAACAGGAGAATGAGGACAATATTCCAATCGAAAGAAAGATTACCGACAACTGTCATATTCAGATTGTCGAAATTCGCCGTATTCAGTTATTGACCGCGTCGAAGTTGTAGTCAATGAGGGTCTGCAAAAATGAACAACTGTACACAATTTCGCAGCAAGAAGTTTTAAGAATTGAGCGGATACTCAAAGGAGGCGTAAACAGTGACATTGACATGAGGCTTCAGATGCCTCAGACGACGAACAGCCGGGAGGACCATCCAGGGTTCCTTGTCGTACACGAACAGGGAGAACAGCAACCCGTATTAGATTACGGTGATGTCGAACTTTTTTAAAAAATCACAAAGCTGATCTAACAGCTACAGCTGAAAATAGATAACGCATAAAGCGGTGCTCAATGTAAAATGTGTCATGATATAGGAATAATACTCAGATTGGTAACAGAATGCTACTTTTAAATTATGTGGTCCGTTGACGTACTTGTGGGCACTTGTACCATTCCTGTTATTCCCGAAGGCAAACACTACATTTATCTTTCATCGGCTGTTCACTTATTGGTTTAGAAGTAACTCTTGATAGACAAGTCGTTATGGTTACGTACAGTTGTTGTCTTTGTACATGCTTCAAAAGACTATGCTTCGCTTAAAGCGGGTGTGATATTATGTATTTCTGTTAGAGTTTTCCGATTTAGCGGAAAATTCACTTAAATGGAACACATTTTTCCGCCTATTGAAAATCTTATTAAATTCAATTAGTTAACCCATTAAAAGTTCATTAATCTGCTTGCTTGTTTTTACTCACCACATCGATATTACCGTAATAACGGTAAACAGAAAACTCGAAATCAGGGAATCTTAAATTTTGCGTGATCCACGTTTCATTATAGAGAGCTATTACCAATTCAGTAAAATGTGGTGCATTGCCAATAAAATATGTAAGAATTTTTTTTTTAAAAAAAATACTTTTTTATTTCGAATAAAATGCACAAAAATATTTCCAACTATTAACCTGGTCAAGCTACGCCACTCGCGGCCACATTTCTCAACAGCCTGCACAATCATCATATTTTCAATAGGTGTGTATCGATGATTTGACATTTTACGCTTTGGTAACTTTTTTCTTCTGCGCGTGTTGTCCACTGCTCGAGGGCATTGTAATATCACCATGGAGTGCAGCTCTCAAAAAGAGTATTGCTCTCGCCTAATGACATATCTGAAGGCAGTCAGTCCACATGACATGGGCACAGTTTCGAAAGAATAAAGAATTAGTTCTTAGACAAATGGCAAAATCGCGATTTTTTTTTAGCGGAGCGGGACGGCTGTACACATGCAGGCTAGTGTGATGTTCGCATGTTGTACGTTCTTTCTTATGGTGGATTTTCACTGACGCGTAATTTTTTACGTGCGTAAAAAAATTAGAGACAATGTATGAACGGCTTGCGTACACGTGTACGCAGGCCGTTCATACATTGTCTCTAATTTTTTTCACGCACGTAAAAAATTACGCGTCAGTGGTGTAACAAAAAAGGTGATATGTGATGTTTACCCGTGGAATTTTTATGTGCAAATGAAAAGAAAACAATAGAACAAAAAGATACCGCCTCATTTTTCAACTCCCATCTTTCTATTTATTAGGTACATGGTGGCAATAAGCAAAGTTGCAAAACCGTAGAGAAGTGTGAAGTTCCAAATGTTCGTTAACGTCTGGGGTTTACTCTGGTGTAAGAACTTTTTCGTTCTTTGTTGTCTTGGTCGTTCTTTGTTTCACGTTACCTGTGAGTTTCACAGGTTTCACAGGCTTTTACGTATGCGATAAAAAAGCCGCCTCCTTTCAGTAACTATTTTTTACACCATGGATACTTTGCACCTAAAAACATTTTTCTTCAGTTGTCTCAGAAAATATACTGCTGTTTTCAATATATTTTTCTGGGAAAACTGTGATACGTAAACATTGTATCTTGATTTCAGTCAAGCAGTTTAAAAAGAATATAGTTTGCATTCCACCACGAGACATTGTATTTACTGCAAGGATTTCTAATTTAATCTGCTCGTAAACAATATATAATAACTGAAATTTCATTGTGCAAATTGAAACAAACGGCACTTTGCATCTAATTAGCTATAACAGGCGCCGGAAAAAGTCGTTCCATTTCCGTTTAATCGGAAAACTCTGTTAGGTGCACTAATTTCGACTTGATTGCACGAGTGATGATGTTAAGGAGATAAACGCGTTTTCGAACAAGTTTGTACAATGGCCTACAAAAGAACTGTTTATAAACATCGTGCAACACTTCATTGTTTTCCAGATTATATAGACTCATTGGTTGGACCGCATTATCGTCATTGTTTGTTAAATAAAGCTTTTCACTGAAACATGTTGCTTGGCTTATTTTTTGGGGGGGTACTATTTTGCTAGTCAGCAAATAAAGAAGCCACATGCGTCTTACACTTTAGTCAAGGCCATTGAAGGTGTAACTAGAGGGCACCATTAAAAAAGCATGTAATAAGTGATGAACTAACACCTTCCAGAAGGATAGCAGCAGAACAATGTCCAGTGTGCTGTGCACAACTTGTGAATTAGAATCGAATATTTGACCGCTCTCGTTTTGTGGGTCTGAAAATTGTATACCTGGGAACATCAACCTATTTAAAGGAATAATGAATATTGATCTCAAAATAGGCAAGGAATAATGAATACTTGTGAAAAATGGGCGGGGAATAATGAATATTTAAAGTGAAAGTATTCCGCTTCAACCCCCGATATTTCGGAAATTCAACACTTTTCGGATTTTCTGGAAACACTAAGAAAATTTCTGTATCATTCGCTCCTGTTCCAACATTTCCGGAATGGAAAGTGCCCGAGCATGGCCGAGAGCTCTGGAAACGAGAATGAGAGACCACTGACAAGAAACTTCGCAGGCTCTAAAACTGACAAAATGGCGGCGGCAACGACTAGACGGCAACAACACGGTAGAAGTTTCTTATTTTGATGAGCTTCGTCGTTCTACTTTTGTTGCCCTGGCCAACTGAAGCAAATTTTCTCCATTCTGTGTAACCTTGGGCAAAGATAGAGCTTTCCATCATTGAAATGCCCTCCTCGAGGCGCGCATCAAGACGACCTTCTTGGGTTAAAATTCTCTTGGCAAATGTAGCTTGTGTTCTTGGCGTCTTTTCTTCAACAGCACATGATTGTCATCGTAACTTGGAGACTGTATGGCAATCAGATGCGGGGTCCTCTCCTGTGGTATCAAGCTCACTTGTGGCAGATTTTAACGGTGATAACTTGAACGATGTCCTCGTAACTTCGTTTAATGGCCAGGTGTCTGTAGTTGATGGACGTTCGGGTCATAACCTTCCTGGCTGGCCGGTTACTCTGCCTGGAAAACAATTATTTGCAGCACCTTTGTTGGTAAGTGAAGACTTAAATGAATGTCAGTTAGAGCTTAGATTTGAACAACAATTCCTGAGATATCTTGTTTGTATTTCAGTATGATTATGACAATGATGGCATGCACGAATTGGTGGTAGCTACTGCTGATGGCATTGTGATCTTTGTTAAGAACGATGGCTCTATTCTAGAAGGAGAGACATTTAAGGTAGAGTAGATCATTGCTTTATGATAATTTGACCCACAAACAGTGTGTTCTGATTGGCTGAATACTGTATGTATATTTCTATTTAATAAAGAAGTAAAACTGGGTATTATTACTGTCATAAAACATGACAGGATTTAAGAACATACAAAAAATAAAAACCTTTTAGACTATAATACAAAATTTGCAAGCTCTATTATTGTCTACATTAGACCTTATTTCCCAGATAGTGAGAAAAAATTATGACGATGATGATGTTGACATAATGATTTCCTTACATGTATTTCATTGAATAATTATTACTGTAAGGCTGGTTTTCATATGTTGACAAAATCCCAGATGATCGGGGATTTTACCGTTTCCTGACCATTCCAGATTTTGCCATATAAGACAAAATCTGGGATCAGAGTCGCCTTGATCGGCAATGACAGTCGCCGTTTTTAGTTATGAGGTGCAGTAAGAGACTGGAGGTAAGCAATTAAAAGATTGGTAACGAGCTAAAACTATCGCCGACGTCCCTAACACTACGAATTGGAGTTTTCTTATATCTTGAATGATCGCCAACCATTGCAGAAATCTGGGATGCGTCGGAGAAATAGAAACGTTCCCGATTCTCCAGATTTGTCCCCGATCATCCCAGACGATCGGGGATATCTACGATTTCTAGTTTTCATTAGTCGGCAAAATCTGGGATGGTGGGGAAACAGTAAAATCCCTGATCATCTGGGATTTTCCAACATATGAAAACCAGGCTTTAAGTACCAGTAATCACATGATTTCGAGTGCAATTTAGAATAAAATTTTATAAGCACGAGTAAATTTTTCAAAGGCTAACAAAATTGCACGAGCCCGCAGGGCAAGTGCAATTTGTAGCCTTTGAAAAATTTACAAGTGCTTATTTATTCCAAATTGCACGAGAAAAATCATGTGATTACTTGTTAATAATATACAAGCGACAATTTCGGTCACGCTTTGATAATTTTCGTGACAACTTCAGAGTAGCGCCTGGCTAAAAATTTTGACGTGTGAATTCATGCGTAAATATTCATTCACTCTCTAGAAGTGCTGCATGAAAAGTTTTCAGAACAGTCTTTTGACTCTTATCGCCGTTGAATTTGAAGAATGTGAATGACAAAGCAAGGAAAAAATTCCTAAGGTTCTGCTGCTGTTCTTGGCTGAGAGGTATTTTTTTGGTACGTTTTATCCGTGCTGTGTTTGTGTTCGCCCGAACAGAAATCAACCTCAGTTCAACACATGTTGCTCTAGCTGACAAACTAGTCAAACTAGAATACCGAACTGAAATACTGAACTATAAAAATCTACCGAACGGATTTTCTTAGTACAGATGAGCACTCTGCTACAACTCCGCATTGCTACCTGATTTCACTGGATGTTTTACAGGTTAGATTTGCCTCTTACAGTTGTAAAACTATCTTTTGTGCCTTTTGTTGTTGAGCGAGCTTTTAAATAAACAAGCTTCGGCTATTATTAAACAATCATGAAATGAAATGCTTGCTCCTTCTGTGTTCAAAACTAGGTAACCGGTTCCTTGGAAGTCTGGTCAGTACTTCTTCGCGTTTCGCTTCAGAGAAGTGAAGCAATGTTTCGGCGAGAATTTTAATTTACTATCGGCCGTCGGCCGTGAGCTTATTTCGAGTTTAGTTTATGTCTTGTTCTCTTTGCCTTTTTGATAATTCTACGTCTTTTACAGTAAGTAATGTTTGTTGTTCTTCTGTACTTTGCGTCGTTTTCAAGTCTTTCAATTAAAATTGCGTTATTAAGTTTAAATTTTGTCTCACTTTCGTCCGCCATTTTGTTTGTTCAAGATGTATTTTTCATGAGGCTGTTGTCAATTACACCGTTTTGCACTGCTAATTACACGTTTTGCACTGCCAATTACACTTTTTGCACTGGTTTGGGATAAATTGACGTGTTCTTAGCCAATCAGAATGGAGAAATTGCTGCTTGTATATTATTTTAGACATAATAGCCTTGATTAATCATCCCCCATCAAGTAATCACCCCTCAGGGGTACCGGTAGTTGTAAATTATTTCTTTGAAGCATGTACTAAACTTTACATGAATGTTACATGTATCTGAACAATGTTCAGGGCATTCAAGACCAAATTACATGTAGACTCAGCTAATTGAAGTTTTCATACTGCCTGTAAGGTTCCACCTCTGGTGATGAAGAGAAACTGGTTTATGGCAGACCCTCAACAGATCGATAACATTGACTACATCAGTTCTGTTTCTCATCCCACAAAGTCAGCCAGACTTGCTTTCTTCTCAGAGTTTGAATCTGACCTTTCAAGGGTAAGGAAGAAGTGTGTTGTGTGAAAGGATGGTCTGATGCTAACATGGCAGTGAGTTGGGATGAGCATTAGGTACAGGGAAATGTTAATGCTACGTTCTCCTCAACACTTGGGCTCTAGCTTTTTTGTGTGTCAGATAATGAATGTCTTGGAGTTTAAAATGAATCTTAGGTCAAAATGATTTCAATGCAGTGTAATTTATTTTTTGATTTCCTTCGTTTTAGATTTTATTCCATAACACTTAAACAAAGAAACTACAAACCAAACTAATTTGAATTCATTTTGACCTGATACACTTTGAGGTCAAAGCGTTGTAAACCAATTGAATTGTAACAGTACTCAGTGCAATCAAATACTCAAAGAATGCAATCAGAGATTGTATTACATGTACCTTTAACAGTCAGGCCTTCTGATAGGGTGCGGCAAAAAAGCAGAAATTATGCGGCATTTCTAGGGCAGATTATGCGGCAAGAAAGTACTATTATGCGGCAAATTATGCGATTATATCTGAGCGATTTTAAGCTTGTTTTACAAGGTTTCGGGAGATTAAAATCCATTTTGAGCATTTCAAAGAGCATAAGAAAAGGATAAATATCTGTATTAGAATGAAAATAAATTATTTTGACCTCATTTGTGTTTATTCCAATGTCAAATGGCATTCCGTGTACACTACATGACGTAGTAGAACATAGGAGACTTTAGGTGACATAATATATGAAGTGATAAGATACCGCTGACTGAATTAATGAAGGTGCACGAGTAAACGTACATGTACGTCGAACGATCAAACAATATACAATGTTTTTTACTTCATAATTCAGCCATTTTGCCTTGTAAACTCCAGTACAATACAAGAAAGCAAAAATAAAAAGCAAATTTATTTGTGTGAATGTTGTTGTGGCTAAGTTGAAACTGAAAAAGGAAGTTGCCTGCTCGAAGTAATGTTGTTCTTTGGAAACCACATCAGAGACATCAGAGGTTTTCCAAGGTTTTTTTGGAGGTAAACCACCTTGAAACAAACTTGAAATTGTCTTAGAACTTAGTTAAAGCTCAAAATTGTGCGATTTTGTACGAATTATGCAATTTTTGATGAATTATGCGAAAAGTTGCGATTTGAGGTCAATTATGCGAAATCGCAACATCGCATAATATCAGAAGCCCTGAACAGTACAGTGAAAACATAATGAGGAGACAAGCTTTGGACCAGAAAATATTGAACCAATTAGAAGAGGTGTCGGCTAAGGGTAATTTGTAGAAGGTAGTGTTTGTATGTGGCCAGGACCATGACTGAGTGTCTGCTTCTTTGTTTCTCAGGAAAAACAGTGGAATTCAAACACAAGCAGCAGCTATGGTTCTGCTGACACCGTTTGGTCCAAGTATCATTCAGGTGTCCGTCCGTCCGGTTTATCATCTGATGGCAGCAGCGTCTATATTGACCCACACATTCTGTCAACTCCATTTATCACAGACTTCAATGGTGACAGAGCCGAAGAAGAACTTGTCATAGTCACTAATTTCTATTTTGAAGAAAAAAGGTAAAAATTAAAAAAATCAAGTTTGCACTTATCTCAAATTTCCATTGTAAAGTGATTGAGATATTTGCTGCTCTTCCTGAATGTGCAATGTATTTAACATGTGAACTATCACTTTGTGTCATCATACTGGTTATTGAGATTTTAGACATGTGTTTTATTGTACTCAGACACAAACTGTCAAACAAGTGCAGTGGTTAGGGGTTTTAACCTCTCATCACAGTTTGTACTAAACACTTAGTATTAAAGAATATAATAGGCAGTTATTTTGCTTGGGGTTTGGTGAAACTAAGAAATCTTAGGGCAAATACCGTAATGATTCGATTTAGCATCCTCCTTCCAATAAGCACCCCCTTCGGAATAAGCTACCCCCTTCGAATGTGTTATTGTCAATAAACGATGGAGTACTCATTGGAAAATTTCCAAAACCCCCCTTTTTAAAGCATACCAGAATATTGTTTTAGGGTGTGGCCCCAAATTAATTTTCACCCCCAAGAGGTTCCAGTTCTAAAATAGCAAATAATTATTTCATTAATTAATTAATTAATGGCCGATTTTCTCTATAGCGCGTGCCTGCAGGGAATCACGGTAGTTGTATTCATCAAACCACGCGTGAGACTCTGCAACAATGCACGTTGCTTAGTCTTGCATATGATTTGAAGAATACAACTACCATGATTCCCAGCAGGCGCGTGCTATAGATGGAATTGGGCATTAGCATTGGCAATTTGAAAAGTGATTAAGATAAATATACATTTTGTGTTTGTATTAGCTGGTGTCTGGTGTAAATAGTTAACCTGGTACTCAGAAATACAGCTGTAATGATTCCAATAATTTTTCATTGATAACCTGAGTTGAATTCATTGCCTTCACATTATACATGTACATGACTTTGTATGAACTGCTGTCATTAAAAAATCTCCATTTTATAGGAGATTAATATTATTTCACAATATTGTAGATGTACATAAAGTTCCCTTTTTACAAACATTTCTAAGACTTAACAGTATGTACAGTTTGTCAAACATGTAATATTCTCTACGCAGCCTACCATCTCCATCAGGGAAAGGTCTGTCAACAGAGGAACTTCAAAATTATCTTGGCAGTGCTGTGGTAGTGTTCAACCTTCACACAAAGCAGCTTGTTTTCTCTTCAATTTTGGATGTATCCAGGGTAGGTATCTTTATGTATAATCCAATTTTTTTTAGGCGAAGAATGTTGAACAATACAGTGGAACCTACACCTTATGACCATATTCCTCTGTTTCAGTGACATGCCTGTAAACTAACTATCTTGTTGAGATATGAAGCTAAGTGCATGACCACTATAAACACATAATTATTTATTTTTTTTATTTTTTTATCATAAATATGGCCAATAAATTTTTGTCCAAACAAAAGCTGAGTGAATTTCTTTTGTAAAACCCCTTTTTACATTGCAGACAGTTCATCAATCTACAGTGTACTAACATCATTACACTGTACATGATCAATTTTTGGGTGGCTTGCAAGTGAGATACATTTTACATGTACAACTGAGTGTAAACATCATGTAAATTTTATTATAGTTTTGGTTTAAAATTTCATACTGGCATCAGTTTCATTCCCTTTGTGTTATATTCATGATCATAATCAGAAACAAAGTTAAAAAAAATTCACAAATTTTTTTTTAAAACTGAGCTTAGTTAAATCAGGTTCACAAAAATATAATACATGGGCCAGAGAATCATCCACACTTTACATTTTTTACACCCCCAAAATTATCCTCTCTTACTTTTATTCTTCCTTTTAATATTCTCCAGCAATCCAGTCAGTACCCTGCCTATGTGCTGTCGGCTGCATCTGTTGTTCCAGGTGCTGGTGTTGTTGTAGGAACATCATCAGGAAGTGTTTACCTTGTGAAAGGTTCAACAATAGAACCACAATCTCTCAGTACTATGGACAGTGTTCCAGGCCAAGTGAGTAAATAAAACTAATTTTGTATAATAATTTCTAAATCATTTTGTAAAAGGTGCAGTGGTGTAATGAATTATGTTAGACTATGGATCAAGAAGTCCATGTGCACACCCTTGTGGGGTCATTGTGTTTTGTCATGCCCCCAACTGAAATGCAGTTTTATTGGACCAGATCATATCATGTGATGCACCTCACTCCTAAGAGCAGGGGATTCATTAAGGTTTTTAGCGGGTGGGCATCAGGGTTTTGCACACAGGCAAAGTATCAGTAAGGCCCTACCCTCTTCAGTAAACTCAAGTTGGTTCAGAAGCTGAAAATTCGCCAGGCAAAGAAGTGATCATACTAGCTGGTCAATTTGCCTGGTGCCCGGCCCTTTATGAAAACCCACGTTAGGGTAACAACAGCATGAAACTTGGACTTTCATGTTATCGGGAGGTGTGTCTTGTAAAACTGCAGAAAGTGAAGCACAGTTTGGGGTTGTGAAGAAAAGGGGTGTTTACTTTTAGTTGCAGGGTAAAACTGTTCATGACTGCCCCCACAGGAAACAATGAGTTAATTTTCTTTCCACACTCAAGGGTCTCAGCAAAACAAAAGTTACTGCTTTCCTTGAGGCTGTTGTTAAATGCTTAGTTTTTTTTACAACACTGGTTCTGCTTACCCAGGTGTATATGTTGTGGTTCAAATTTATCTTTGGTTTAGAATTTTTCAAACCAGTTTGATCTCAAATTCATTATCATAATCTGAAACAAAGGGAAATAAAAATCAAACTGGTTTGAAAAATTTTAAAACAAAAGGTAAATTAAAACCACAACATAATAATTATACACCGACTATAAAAAATTAACAAAATTCAGGGTGTAATCTGAATAGACTAGGCAAGCATTCTTTTCAGCTACATTGGCTTCTTGGGCCTTGTAAAACTTTTTTAACTTGTTAATTCGCACTGATTGTGTTACACTGTATTAATTAACAGAAATTTATGGAATAAATTTTTTTGTTATACAGTCATTTTAGTCACTAAGTTGGCCACTAACAAGGTGTATGTGGTTATCTTCTCTCAGGTCATTGTATCAGATGTT
>NW_027558211.1:0-37500 GCF_052425735.1 Oculina patagonica
GGCGTGGGTCCTATATGATTGCTGACGGCAGCGGCCGAAGGTGCTTGATTTTGTCCTATAACTTGCCATGAAATTCCCGAAATCTCTGACAATCATGAAATCTCTGACAATCATTTTTTAGTTGAAAGCTAATGCAAATATGCCAGAGCAATAAACCTTGCGGATCTCCTCAATTTCTTTGAGCAAATGTAAACGCTAACTCGAGCCAACGACCACATCAAAACCCGCCTGTATTTGCAAATCTTTCGCAGATAATAAGCATGTCTTCTTGACTGAGAAGATATGATAAACTCATCTAAATGCTATTTTCCTAGGTCAAAAAAGAAGTTGATGAACTTGGCTCTTCGTATTTTCTTCACGATGACAATGGAAACATCATTCAAACAACAAACGATATCGGAAAAATTAACATTGCCTTTGACAAAGAAAACAGACCATCCAGTGTTACGTATCCAAACGGTCAGCGGATCACTTACAAATTCAACAATTTCCAAAGGCGCGTGGCACTAAACGTCGCTGGGCTAAACCTGGTTTACAAGTATGACCGGTTTTACCGGTTATCAGAAGTCGTTCGTGTAGACCCCAGCGGCAGAGGTGACATCCTGTTGAAATTAGAATACAACTCACAAGGAATGGTATCTAAACGTGTTCTTGGAAATGGAGCTTATTCTGAATACGTTTTAGATCCAATTAATTTCAAGCTGTCGCGAATGGTGAATTATTTCCCAAATGGAAGCATTTCGTCTTATTTTAAGTACAGTTATGACAGGAAAGGGCGTATCATTCAACTCAACACAACATCAGGGAACTGGCATTACAAATACGATGCAGCTTCGCAGCTGATAGAATCAACAGATCCACAAGGAAATGTTGTTCGTTACGCCTACGACAAAAGAAAAAACCGAGTTGTCGTTTCACAAGAGCCTGGTAACAAGACGCTGTACGCTGCAAACGAAGTTAACCAGTACACCACGGCAGGAGATTACGATATTAAATATGACATGAATGGAAATATGGAGGAGAAAACTAACAGAGATGTACGGAATGATAGTGTCAAATTTAAGTTCAGTGCCGAGGATTTCTTGGTGCAGACTGAAACTCCGAATAAAAGGTAAGGAAAACAGTCCTGACATGACGCCATGGTTGAATTATATCATTAATTCCTTCATTGCAGAGATTTTCTCGTTTTTGTAATTGTGCAAAAATGTGTCTGTTAGCAAAGATCTGGCAACACGCAGAACGCAAAGTAATTTTTCATCTGAGGAACATCAAAAAAGGGGGCATAGTTAAAGAAGTGTTCGGAATGACGGGATGATGTCACCTACTAGTAAAGACACACGTGTGGGAGACGCACTAGCCTGAATTTCAGACGTCCCGAGAGGTCTGGGTTTGACATTGTACGGGTGTCCCTTTCCTCTCGAAAGTATCAAAGGGCACCAGCGAATTGTTAGGGCAATCTAATAAAATATTAGGGCGGGGGGGGGGGGGAGAAATACTCCTAGTCGCTTCCTACAACAGACACCTGAGCTATGCGCTTTCCACAATTCCTAGACCTGACTTTACCTTCCTTAAGAAACAATTTTCTCCCGCTCTGCCTATTACTGGACGTACGTGCTCGTAGACGTATTCTTTGTTTTCACGTGACGTCATCAAAATTCTAATATCCAGAATCGCAAGAACCCTGAGTTTTTATCCTTCACCTGGCTATTAGGCGTCCTTAATATTTATCTTGTTGAAGGTTTTTAGCTCGATAGCATTCACCGTCTTTAAGATAGAACATTTTGAATTTCTGAGTTTCACGCCACACGAGATCCAAGATGGCCGCCAGAAGGCTGTCACGTTCTCATTAAAAAAAGCCTTATCTTGCGATTTTTAACAATCTGAACAGTTGAGGTTTCGCGTGAAGTCTTCATGTGAATGTTTACTTGTTCAAGAGGGTGATCTGATCGCTTTTTGTAGCAGAATTTACTGCCAGATGTTTTCATTGATTTCCGGCCGCCATGTTGGAGTCCAAGCAGTTGGACTCCAGCATGGCGTTTCCACACTGTGCTCTCTAAATTTGCGTGAAATATTTTGACAGATAAATTGAGCACGGAATACCGTATTGACCTGAGACTTTGAAAAGGAGTTTATATATTAGCTTTCTATAACCTGTAATATTCCTTTTTTTTTTTTTAACTCAGTAGTTTTGGATTTTTTTTTTTGCGGCGTGACAGTGAAAACCACCTATGTGTAACACTCGTAAATAATACACGAGATAGCCACTGAGCTCTTTTATACATTGCTCCAACCTGACCATTAAAGGGAGTTTTCTTAAGTTATTTTCTCTCTTGTAGATGTAACTTTGTCTATGACAGCTTTGGAAACTTGTACAAGAAGACATGCGATCAAACAGAAACACAGTACATCATTGATCCATTTGGAAATCCAGGAGCTGATATTGTGGGAAAGGCAAGAGATTATTAGGGGTTTTCTTATCACTGTCCTGAAAACTAAACCAAACAAATCACCGTGTGTAAAATGACATAAACCAATCAGAAGTCATCGGCTTAAAGAAAAAAAAAACATGTCGGCATTCTTAGGTTGGTATACACGAGGGGAAATGTCGCAATCATGTACTGTTCACACGAGGGGACATGTTGCTGACAACTCGTGTTGCACTAACTGAAGATGAGTACACACGAGGAGACGAGTCGCAGCAACATGTCCCTGCTACATGGCCATATTTATTTTTATTACTGATCATGATTAACATAGATTTCTTTCATGCTGTGTTACTTTTAAGAATATAATATTTAACTGACAGTATTCGTTCCTCCTGTAGATTTCTGGTGGAAATGTAACACACTTTGTCCACTGTGAAGAGCTTGGATTAGTTGCTTTGATTGATGTGAATGGAGAACTATATTATTACGAGTTTGACGGTCTAGGGTAAGAGTTTAGTAGCTTGTGGCACTCAGCAGTTAATATCTTTCTCGTCATTTCTTTTCTTAAGCCCCGGCTAAACGACCAAAAATTGCAAAAAAATGCATGTCGGAGGAACTTGTTTCATCGTTTCATCCACAGTGTCCAGTGGATAAAAATACTTGATCGGGTAGACTTGTCGGTAATTAATTAATTAATTCACTGATCAAATAATTATTACGGTTTAAGAGAAACTTTTGTCACGGATGGTGTAACATTTTAACTATCCTTTTATATTACCTCTAGGGTTTTTCTACTGTACCAAATTATTATTTTATTTTTTCTTCAATTTGAAAATATTTTTGTCATCTGCAAAAACAACGTAATATATTGTGACAAATCTCCATTAACAATCTTTTAATTTAGTATACCCGTTATAGAATGACTTGAATTTATGTCATCTTAATACCGTTTAAAAGGTAGATTGTAACCAGGTGAAATATTTCCACTTGTTTTTCTTGTTTTTGGGGGGGGCCCCCTGAGTTACCATCATTGTTTTTACTCTTCTGGTCAGGTCTGTCGTTGGAGTACTGGATCCAAGTGGTGATCGTGTCAATCGCTACAGTTATGATCCGTTTGGGAGATTGTTAGAAGTCGATGAAAAGTTGCCACAGGACTTTACGTTTATTGGTCAATGGGGAGTGACTGCTGACCGTGAACTAAGAGATATCTACTGGATGAGATCCAGACATTACGATGCACAGCTTGGAAGATTCCTTAGCATTGATCCACTTGGTAAAAGCACCGTTATTGATTTTTGAAAACCCCCTATAAGTTTTGAGAGTGGCAAAATTTTAAATTTCATTTGCGCAATGTTGAAAAACAAACAGTACAACAAGAAAACACTGCTAAAGAGCTTTTATTTAAACGGTCACGGACAAGGGTTTCATATGAAAAGAGTTAAGTGTTAGAACCACCTAAACAGTACCACATGAAAGTAGCACTCAATAGCTTTTATTTGCGACGTTCACACACAGTCAGTAAAGTTCATCCACAGTCTTAAAACTAGGTTTAAATTTTAAATTGCCAACTTTTTTTTAATTAGCTAGCTGTTGTTATGCTGCCTTTACTTTTGATCAGTGTCACATAAAGTACGTTGGCGTTTCTTCCAATTCTCCCTCTCAAATGACGATCTTAATCTTTTTTGTAATATTGTTAAAAACTCGTCGAATCGAACATCGTTATTCTCAAAATTTGGAAGGAATGTATGTTGATTATCCTTTTCTCATTTAATCTTAAGTGGTAAAACTCATTGTCAATCTCTGATAGAAGACAGGAGGCAGTTGTCCAGCCAATGACAAGAGACTGTTTGCTTATATTTCCTTTGTTTTCAGGTTTCTCAGGGAAAAGTATCAATCTTTACTCGTACGCTGCAAACAATCCCGTGATGCTCAGGGACCCTCGAGGGCGTTGTGTTTCGTTCATTAATGTGGCCGGTGGTCCCCTTGGTGCGGCCTTAAATGCAGGGACGAATGTCGCAGCTTATCTTTATGCTCAGAAAATGAAAAATGAGAAAATATCTTATGGAGGTATGTATGCAAAACGAATAATCTCCACACTTTGTGGTCAACATAATTTTTCTGTTGAGATTAATTAATAATGCGTAGTCACGTGCGTAGTCACGTGCGTAACTCGTATTTTTTCAGTCTGTTAGACAGTTTTTACTAATTAAGCCATCATCAGTGTTTGTTGCCACCAAGAGGGGTGTCTAATGGTTAGTGCGCTCGACTCAGGTTCGAACGGCCCGAGTTCGAGGCCTGACCGGGGTGCTCCGTTGTGTTCTTGGTCAAGACACTTTACTCTCACAGTGCCTCTCTCCAACCAGGTGCATGTATAAATGGGTACCGGCAAATTTACTGCTGGGCGGTAACCCTGTGATGGACTAGCATCCCATCCAGAGGGGAGTAGCAATACTCCTAGTCGGTTAATGCTACGGAAACCGGGATAAGCTCCGGCTGTATGGGCCAATTGGCCCAGATTCAGACTTTACCAGTGTTTGTTGCACTCTGACACAACTTGTTTGTTCTTAATTATTTTTAGGACTGATATCAAGCGCAGTAACCGGCGCAGTGAGCGGTTTTATTCCGTCCTCTTTGAAGTATGCTGGAAGTAAGTATATGCAGCTTGACGTTATATCAGTGACCATGCATGAGCCGGCTACGTCACGGGAATTTGGCAGTTTTTTGGTATAAACTGTTCTGAAATTTGTGGTAGGCAAAAGGAAGATATAATCTTATTGCCATAAATATAGATTTTTCGAAGACGCGCGGAAACAACTTGAAAAGTTTTGCAATCTACTTCTATCCTATCCATCCGCAGCCAAAGATGCTTTGCTTGTTAGCAGTTTTAGTGCTCTAAAATAGCAATTGTTAATAAAAATGGATCATTATTTTTAGGTTTCCTACGACACAAATATAAATTTTGACTGTTCAAAAATCTGTTCAAATCCGTGACAAAGGGATTTTAAATTCTAACTTGCGGTTTGGTCGACTGGCACCAGTTACGCACGGAAATTATAAGTATTTAAGACCAGGTGTTTCTCCTTTGGCGTTACAAGACGCTCCAAATTACTAGACACAAAGGATATAAATGAAATTTTAAATTTATGTTTGAAGTGGCCACGCACTTAGCTTTGAGATAGCTAGTTTCCAGGCATGCCACACAAACAGAGGAAACAAAAGTTTTAAATAAACATAACATGGTTAGAAATCCCAACTGGCAGGAGGCGGACCAGTGGGCTATTTTTAGTAAAAAGCGTGAACGAGGAGTTGAACTCGGGAAGACCGAGAAAAAAACCATCTATACCCATCTTGTGGCAGGGCGTAGGGCTTAAATCCGGGACCTCCGGATTCCAAAAACAGCACCATAAACCACCCGGCCACGCTGCCTCCTTTTCAACAAAACCGTCTTCAGCAGTCCCTTAGCAACAGCTCTGGATCTCTGTAGCTAAGGCGGGGGTCTTCTTAAACGTAAAATACCTAATATTTCCCGCCCAATATGCCCAATCCTATATTGGAAACGAATTACGACTAATGAAACAGGTGAACAGATTTCTCCATAGATAGTATTGGTCAACAATAAGGCATTCTGATCGGCGGATTTTAGTTTTCTTTTACCTTTTCACACTTGTCTTACAGCTAGTTAGTTCTTTCAGTTAGTTAGTTAGTTTACTGCTTGTTTTATCGTTTACCAACCGGTATGTTTCAATTTATTAACCTTCAGAAGTCGCGGTCGGGTTCGCCACAAGCTTTGGAGGCTCTATGATACAGCAAGGCATTGATAACCGTGATGTTAAATGGGGAAAGGCATTGGAAGATGGAATCAATGGAGCAATCTCCTCAGCCCTTCCTCCACTCGGCGGTGGTAATTGTCCTTGCCTTTCTGACTGCTTTGTTTTTATTCCTTTTTTACCAGCCGATTGTTTAGCCTGTGTACCGCCGTCCCGCTCCGCTCAAAATAATCGCGGAGCGGGACGGCTGTACACAGGCTACTGATTCTTATCCTGTTTTTTTTTTAATGCTTCTTTTTCTTTTAAAACCAATAAGTTCTATATTAATTATGGCGCTTCGGTACGGTTGCTTGCACTGAGTCCCGTTTCCATCTTTTTCGATTGAACGGGAAAGTATCATGTGATGACTTTAGACGATAACTCCTTAACGTCATAACTTACTTCATAACTTCCTACAAGAACAACAACTGAACACTAAACTGGCACGTGATCAGGTTATGCGACTGAGACCGCTGGAAATTCGGATCTGCGTCACGTCGACCGAAATAACGTTAAGAAAATCAGAAACTAGGCTACTAGTAGTGTGTCTTTTTCTCTTAGGGTCCGAGGAAAGCGCGGTTATATCAGAAACGCGAGAAAACCAAGCAAACTGGATGAACTGTCGGATGGATGAAAAAGAGCTTGGGGCGAGACGAGAAAAAAAAGACTGCGGACTTTTCCAAGACTTTTCCTCGATCGCGCGCCCGCTCTTGTCTTGCCCATACTAAATTTCGAGAAAAAGCAAACTGCGATCAGTTTAATCAGCAACTAGATTATTTTTTATATTTATTATTTTTTCTGCTATCGTTCGCGAAAAATCAAAATCTGAAAATTATTTGAAATTATTAAATTTTGTTAGAGTTAATACTCTTCTGTTCCTTTTTAGGAGGGTGTGGACAGCGTATTATAGAAACTATAGCAGATTTTAATGACAAGGCCATTAAAAACCTTTTAGTACCACCAGTAACATCATGGGCGAAGGATATAATCAATTTCACCATCAACTGGGTCCGCTCCCTGGATCCGGTGAGTGCTTAAGAGGGGTTTGCTGTACCGGCCAACTAAAGGTATACAAGATAGGAAGAACCGATTTCCCCAAACTTTGTCAGAATAAAGGCCTTGGTAAACTAGTTCTAAAAATATAAGTTTCGGGTCGTTAAGAATTTTTTAGATTTTTTAGTAGAATTTTTAATATTTTGCCCGTGGCGGCACGCTAAATCAACGCCGAAATAGCGACTTTTGTGAACGCTGCTGCTCATATATTAAAAGCGTCCTAGAAAAGATTTACCAAGGAACTCAAAAGCTTTTATTTCCTCTGCCTATTAGTGGTTTTAAAATTATGTGGAACAAAAACTGGAATTTTTAACGGAATTTTTAAATTTATACATTTTGACAGTCGTAGCAACAGCCGAATTTTGCCTAAATTCACGGGTCAAAAAATCACTCTGGTACACGACTTTACCCTTCAAAACTATATACCATAGAAAGAGAATTTCTCCATCTACACTTTAGTCGAAAAAAAAATTGGGATAAATAAAACGGCGAATTTTGAAAGCATTTTGAAAATAGGTCACTTTAGTCATATGAGTGACCTTTTGACCTTCGTGTCAATAACAACAACAAACGGAAGGTCTTCAAATGTTACGTTTCTTCGATAAAAGACGTGTTATTTTCGTTTTGTTGCATGCTTTTAAATAAGAGGAAACCAGATTTTTGGTGGTGGAATTGTGTATTTGCTTTATCGGGGAGTTTGTTTGAAACTTTTACGAGAGTTTTGAAATGCGAGCTTGTCTGCTTTGAGCGGTTCCGGTACGTTGATTACAAAAATCAAATTATACATTCAAATCTGCTTTCAACGAGAATGTGGCATCTACAACGAAGTAAATGCCAATTCACTGAGTAATAAAGAAATATTTCTTACCTTTAGGATTTTTCCTAGTCCAGAAACCACATTATTAGTACCAAAATACGGAGCGAGATGCCTCTTCATGTCTTCTTGTCGCACGCGATCATGTTTCAATGTAACGTCCACGTTAACGATTAACTTGTCAAAACCGCATAATTCAACAGGAAGTACAGTTCACTAAGACCACTAAGGCTTTCTTTGAAGTGTAGAATATAAATATTGGACGCTGTTGGTCGAGTTCTGAGATGTGTTGCATATCTTCAAAGATTGACTGGATAACTCCACTACACTCCGGAAGTGGCGCGGCCACGAAGCAAAGTTTCAACTAGATTATACTTGCTGTCACTCCTGTACAGTTCAACTTTATGGCCGGGTGTGAATATGGACGGATTGCAGTCGGGAAGCAGCGAAACCTCTAGTAGCACCAACGCTCTTAATGGCATGGCTCCAACTTATATTAGTAACTTAATTAAGGTAAGAAAGCACGCACGCTATTCACTGCGCTCTATAAATTCAGGCACGCTTTTATTGCACCAAGAAGGGAAAATGAAAAAGTCTTTTGGTGACAGATCTTTTAGTGTCAGTGAGCCTACACCTTGGAATGCGCTTCCAGCTAGCCTGCGTAATATTAGTTCTATTTTTATTTTCAAATCTCGTCTTAAAACATATCTTTTTAAATTAGCTTTTTTAACTTTTAGATCTTGTCAATAATGTGTATAAAGTTAGTATATTTTAATAATTTTAAGTTTTAATATTGTAATGCGCTTTTGCTCATTTTATATGTTAAAAAGCGCAATATAAATTAATAAATTATTGTTATTATTATTAACCAGTCTGGCCACGAGACGTTTACTACTGAATGATTTCTTACGTTCATGTGATGCTGATACAGTCGGGCCATACAAACGACGTACGAGAGCTAACCATGTATCCAAGGCGAAATCTGTAATTGTGGCTGGCCCAGAAGATGCAGACTACCTCTGGGAGGCCGTAAGAAATTCCGGGTGTGTCGTAAAAGAACTCGGTATTGGCGAGCCTGAGGAGCGAAAAAATCTTGTTGCTCTGGCAGAGTCTTACGAAAACGCATCTTTCTGGGAAACAAGACGTCAAATATTGTCAATCATGGCGGACCTCACAACTTTCAAACACATCCAGAGCTACATTTCAGGCCTTACCGAACACCGGTTGAAAATGGCAAGACAGCATTCTCTTCAGTATGGGCGTGGAGTCGAAGTACCCCGAGCAAAAAGTCCGAGAATGAGAGTGAAAAGAAAACAGCCTGACCACTTTTAACTTACATAACGAGTCCGCATGTCATCCAGGATATCCCGTTTGGGCAGCGATACCTCCGCCTGTCCCCTGGGAAGATACCAGAAACACCAAATGTTATCAATACGATGATCCCCAGCAGACTAGTAAAGCAGTACCAGAATTACTGTGTGGAAACAGATTTAACTCCATTCAGTCTGGACATTATGCTAAGAGTCTTGCCTTCCTGCGCAGCTACAACCAGGAAATCCTTGCAGGGTCTGCAGCAGACGGTGCGAAAGGTTTTGAAGATCTGCGTTCGATGGTTGATGATTGGCTTCGTCCGCGCTTCCCAAGAAAATTCAAAGAAGCCATGCCTTAATGAAAGGCAGTGGTGCGGTGGAAGATTCCAACGTCCTGTTTTCCTGCCCAAATGAGGGTTGTGTAAAGGTTTATCAGAGGTATTCAAGTCTGGAGAAGCATATGTCCTTCGGCAAATTCAAGATGTTGCCAGAAAAAAGACATTACTGGACAAAGCCAAGACGTCATACCACATACTCCTTCAGGAATATGTGAGTTCCGCAAGAGCACTAGAAACAACTGAAGTTGAGGCGACGGAGGGAGCAGGCTTACCCGAGGGTTCAGATGGGCCTTGAAAATAGCCAAAAAGCCCAAACGCTTTAATGAAGCTCAAAGGAAGTACTTAGAAGACAAGCTCAACCTTGAGCAGGAAACTGGTCACAAACAAAACCCTGAGCAAGTTTCTAAAGATATGCGATTTACAAAGAATGCAGACGGGTCGAGGTTGTTCTCCAGAGACGAATTCCTTACTGCACAGCATATGCGGTCGTTCTTTTGAAGAATGGCAGCTAAGTTGCGCAACGCTGTGGCAACTAGGGAAGAAGATATAAGAGCTGCGGAAAAGAGCAGGAGTTTTTGCGATGCCCGCCAGGTTGTACTGGATGACGTGCAGTTACGACAACCCAAGGTTTATGACAACTTCAACCTGTGTGACATGCACAAGAAGGGGAGAATGAAAGCATTGAGTATAGCTATGCTCAAGACTGTTTGTGAGTTCTCTGGCGTTTCCACAGACGGATTCATCGCAACCCGCAAAGCGGAGTTTCTTTTCTCCTTAGAGGAGATTGTAAAGGGTGTAGCCGTTGTAGCAAATAAGAAAACTGTCATGATGCGGTATGTTTTTATTTAAATTAGAAAGCCTGTTTGCTAAGGTTGTAAGGTGTATAGCTTGTTGGCTTAGGTGAGATTGTAAATGGGGGTGGCTCTAAGTAGGGAGTAAGACACCTGTGAAATTGTCATCTGTTATCACTTGAATTGTATATCTTGTTATCTAAGGGAGATTGTAAAGGTGGTGGCTCTAAGTAGAGATTTAGTCACCTGTCAAATTGTCATCTGTTATCAATTGAATTGAAAATCTTGTTGGTTAAGGGAGATTGTAAAGAGGCTGGCTCTAAGTAGAGAGTAAGACACCTGTCAAATTGCCATCAGTTTTCACTTGAATTGTATATCTTGTTGGCTAAGGAAGATTCTAAAGAGGTGGCTCTAAGTAGAGATTTAGTCACCTGTCAAATTGTCATCTGTTTTCACTTGAAATGTATATCTTGTTGCCTAAGGGAGATTGTAAAAGGGTGAAGCTCTTAGTAGGGAGTAAGACACATGTTTATTGTCATCTGTTTACACTTGAATTTTTAAACTTGTTGGCTAGCTTTTTGGAGAAGTAGCTGGTTGGTTTCAGGAAAATTGTAAAGGGGAGTGGCTGTAAGTAGAGGCTACGGCATTTGCCACTTCTGTTTTCCACTTGAATTGTACAGCTTGGTGACTATGTGGTATTAACCAAACAATAAAGATGTTTCATTGTGGATTTATAGTGCATGCACAGTGTATTGGGGTACGTTTTATACCTCAGTTTCTTAGAACTGGGTAATGTCTCATGCCGGACAATGGAATTTGTCTGTAACGTTTAACACGATTTCAATAACAAGGTCGAAAAAAGTTGAATATTCTAAAAACACATACTGCCAAAACAGTCGTTTACTAACTATATTTTTTTGCTTACCATTTAATGAAGTCGATCAGTGCAACAACTTTAACTGTGCTCAAAAAGCTCACGAAAATTTTGCTTTTGGGTCTTCAATATTTTTTAATTGATTACCAGCCTTTACGGTACAGTTGGGTAGCCTGCGGCTTTACTTCACAAATCGTTAACATTCCACAAAGACAAGCAAAAGACCAATTCTGTCGACCGAGAGCTTCGAGAATTTGAAATGCCCTAGTAACACCGGGAAAACGCGCTGCTGCACTACGAAGAAAGCCTACGTGAACTGTACTTCCTGTTGAATTATGCGGTTTTGACAAGTTAATCATTAACATGGACGTTACATTGAAACATGATCGCGTGCGACAAGAAGACATGAAGAGGCATCTCGCTCCGTATTTTGGTACGAATAATGTGGTTTCTGGACTAGGAAAAATCCTAAAGGTAAGAAATATTTCTTTATTACTCAGTGAATTGGCATTTACTTCGTTATAGATGCAACATTCTCGTTGAAAGCAGATTCGACTGTATAATTTGATTTTTATAATCAACGTACCGGAACCGCTCAAAGCAGACAAGCTCGCATTTCAAAACTCTCGTAAAAGTTTCAAACAAACTCCCCGATAAAGCAAATACACAATTCCACCACAAAAAACCTGGTTTCCTTTTATTTAAAAGCATACAACAAAACGAAAATAACACGTCTTTTATCGAAGAAACGTAACATTTGAAGACCTTCCGTTTGTTGTTGTTATTGACACGAAGGTCAAAAGGTCACTCATATGACTTAAGTGACCTATTTTCAAAACGCTTTCAAAATTCGCCGTTTTATTTATCCCAATTTTTTTTCGACCAAAGTGTAGATGGAAATATTCTCTTTCTATGGCGTATAGTTTTGAAGGATAAAGTCGTGTACCAGAGTGATTTTTTGACCCGTGAATTTAGGCAAAATTCGGCTGTTGCTACGACTGTCAAAATGTATAAATTTAAAAATTCCGTTAAAAATTCCAGTTTTTGTTCCACATAATTTTAAAACCACTAATAGGCAGAGGAAATGAAAGCTTTTGAGTTCCTTGGTAAATTTTTTCTAGGACGCTTTTAATATATGAGCAGCAGCGTTCACAAAAGTCGCTATTTCGGCGTTGATTTAGCGTGCCGCCACGGGCAAAATATTAAAAATTCTACTAAAAAATCAAAAAAATTCTTAACGACCCGAAACTTATATTTTTAGAACTAGTTTACCAAGGCCTTTATTCTGACAAAGTTTGGGGAAATCGGTTCTTCCTATCTTGTATACCTTTAGTTGGTCGGTACAGCAAACCCCTCTTAAGAGGCTCAAACTCTCAATTCTCATTACTGGTTGTTATACGTTTATTTCAATGTAAGTTCTGAGAACTTGGACAACACCCCTCTAGACAATTGTTGAATACCGTGTTTGGATGGTAATCCGATATAAAATAATTTCTCCAGAAATAACACCAGAGCTGTGAAGATGAAAATCCAACTTATGATTCCCTTTTTTCACTGCCTTCAAACATAATTATGATGATAACCAACAGACGTTGAGAAAAGGAAACAGACAAAATGGATCGAAAAGAAAAACAGCAACCCTCAGACGGAACCTTTTTAAACCGGCTAAAGCAACTGAGACATCCACTAAGAAAATAGGCTGCGAGCAATCTCTCTTTTTTGCTCTAAAATCTGTGTAAACGAACGCCAAAATATAGTGTTCGCTCGCACACTATTTTCGCGTTCTTCCCCAAGGATTTTAGAGCAAAAGAAAGACTCGCTGGCAGTCTATTAAGAAAATTGAAGATTATGTAAAACAAAACCGTTAGTTTAGTTCTAGTGGGTGAAAACGTCAGAGTTCGATGTTTTTGTGAAGATATAGACGGTAGACGATATTTACGTTGTTAGTCGTGCTGTAAAACTCTCCGACGATCTTAATTGTTTAACCCTTTATATAGAACGACATGATTGGTCCTCCAGGATACGGAGACGCGCGCTTCATTTCAGTGAAGACGCCGCTGAACTACATGATCAGGTTTGAGAACGATCCTAATGCGACAGCTCCTGCGCAGCACGTGATCATTCTACACACACTGGATCAAGACTTGGACATTCGAACATTTAGAATCACAGGATTTGGGTTTGGTAGCTTTAATAAAAAGCTGACAAATTCAAGAGCGTCTCTTCAGGTATGGAAACTAGCCAAGCGCGGGAAAACACACGTGGCCAATTAGTCGGGATTAATTTAAGTTATATACATCTGATTGGTTGAGTAGCTGGTATGACTGAATATAAAACCGCTCTTATAGTCATGCCTTGTTAAAGGGGCTATGTCACGCAATTTTAGGCAATTTCGGCACTGACCAACTGGTCATAGAATTAACTGAAATATCACAATAACAGCTTAAAATTGTTAGAAGTACTCAAACGAAACGCAGAAAGACCAAAAAGCGGCATGGATGGGCAAAATTCGAGACTGATTTAAACGGACTGCGTTCGGGTAAATTTGAAAAACGTCGGCTCGACTTTTTCAAGATTATCTCAATTTGTATGAAAGTGTCGTGCCGTGATTTTGCCAATAAAAGACTTTTGCTCTGCCAACTTGAAGGTTAGAGCTCTTAATTAACGAAAATAATTAAAATACCGTGACTTAACCCCTTTAAACTATTTTACGTTTGTTATGGCGGTTTATCTTTTCAAGTCGCGCCAGAATACTGCAGGGAAAGATCGAAGACAATTAACCTAATCACTCTCTCCCACCAAAACGAGTTGACATAGAAGTTTTTTCCTTCATATACGTACTCTATTTGTTAGCCAGCACATTCCAGAAAACAATCAACTTAATTCAAAGTCTAACGGCTGTAAAAACATATTATGAATGTTCTTTGTTAATTTGTTTATTCGTTAGGAAACAATCGACCTCGTGTCGGAGAAGAACATTTACCTCCGAGTGCTAGCTGGTATAGATGTCTTGACTCGTGAAACACGCTGGGAATTTCAGAGCCTAGATCCTCAGACAGGTATTTTGTGGTTGTTACAGGCACTCTTCCAATAGCCAGTCATAGCAGTTATGGTCAATTTCATACTCTAGTTGGCGAAAACAAGTTGCTCAATTTCCTTCCTTGACTGCATAAATACAGTCAACCTTCTCGAAGACTGACCCCGTTGGGACCGGCTCCAACTCTTCCTCTTTTAGAGAGGTCTTAAAGAGAGTCAACTAGGTAACGTGTCACCAGTAATTCTGAGATAATAAGGCTGAACCCGTCCACATTGAATACGCGTATTAAAATTGAGTTGGATTCATGCCCCCCCCCCCCTTCAAACTGTAGTAAGCCACCTTGCATGAAAAGCTATTGAACAATACTTTCACTGGTCTTCATACAGTATTGCACCTGGTATATGTTTTTATATTTTTAAAAATAAAATCTGAGAAGTAACACGTCTGCCAATTTTTTTTCCAATTCAATAACAGGTGAAGCTCCCGATAATCCACTGACAGGCTTTCTTCCACCGAACAATGGGACGACAGGACAAGGATATGTGACTTTCACTGTAAGCCTGAAGAAGAACTTGCCATCTTTAGCAAGGATTGATGCGAAGGCCAGCATCTATTTCGACAAGAACGAACCGATCGACACTCCTCCAATCTTTAATACGGTACAGAGTTAATAAGAAATAAAAGCTCTAGCGCTATGGGAACAAAGTCTGGGATTTCAGTGGGGCACTCGATAATATGAAATAAAATCACGAAATAATTGAGTGAAACAAATAGGTAATGGAAATTAAAGTAACGGGAAGGAGTCATATGTGTTATTTCTGTTACTTTAGGCAATCAAACAGCTCGCTCAATCTTCAGGAAATATTTTTTTATTTTTTTGGGGATTGAAATTTTATAACCAACGTTTTGTCCTCAAAATAGTTAAGATGATGAGTTAATAGAGGGTGCTAATGGGGGTACCCAATTGTCAGTTAACTACTAATTTTTAAGCCAATTGTCAGTTAACTGCTATTTTTTTGGCCAATTGTCAGTTAACTACTAATTTTAGTTATCTATTCACTTTTCTTTTCTTACAGCGCAAATTATTGCGTCATAACCTGAATTTTCTTTACTTCAGCACGTCTCTCACGCACGTGTATTAGCCATTTTCATAATTTCGATCTCACGAGTATATCTTTGAGAGACCTACCCCTTTTGTATAATATTAGGGAATGTTCTTTGAATATTTTCTTGTGCAATGGTTGTTGTTCTATAAAATGCCAATTTTTCATGAGTATTTTCTTCAAGTTCGGACTGTGTTTGGTACTGCTGGTTGGTATTGCGCTACAAAAGTTAAGATTTAAGTTTTGGTTGGAGGGCCTACTTCCTGTGCTCAAAATTTACTTCCGTGAGAGTTCTTTAGACTAGGCTTTCTGGGTAACCTCTCTCGATAAAATGTGATTGGAAGTGCTTGATTTTTTTCAACCTCGTTCGCAGGGCTTTTCTCTTGGTCGCATTTTCTCATCAAATTTTGTTTGAGGCGAATTTGTTCTAAGCAGTCTCAGGCGTCCCCATTGATAAAACCTTTCCTAACTCCTGGTGGGTGACACGAGGAATAATAATGGTAATGAAATGTTTCAGTGGGCTTGTAATGGGTGCGTATGTCAAACACTGATTAGTATGATGCGACCGCCATTTTAGTGCCCATGGCAGTTCCGTTTGTTTGTAGGTAACAACTTTAAGTCAAATGCACCGAGTCCAAACTTTTCCGCTTGTCGTTTGATTTCCATGAAGTCAATAAAATGTTTACAAGCCATGTCCATTGAATTGTGCTTTGCCATGTCAAACAGTACGCGACCTCTGTTTTCGTTTGAATGTCGATCTTTCGTCATCATCTCGATTAAAACTTATATAGAGTAACTTTGCATTGACCACGCCCCACTTGACGCCATCACGGAGATCAACATGTGCCTGGTACGACCCTGGTACCTTCCGTTTAATTATAATATAAGTTAATATATCACCTGGTCACGCAGCGGGGCAGGTAAATGCCACGAAATAGCTTTTGGTGTTAGGAAAAACTTGTTGTGTTTATTTACAACAACAATTGTGTGCAGTATAATTACTAGAATGTCACTTAACTGTTAACGTTTCATTTATCAGTTAACTACTACTTTTTGGGCCAAATATCAGTTAACTACTATTTTTTTGGCCAATTGTCAGTTAACTGTTAACCCCATTAGCACCCTCTTAATATTCTGTTTTGTTATTGGACAAGACATTAGGTTGTTACAGGTTGATTACACGGCTTCAAGAAAAATGTTCCACTTCTGACACGATGTGACATATACCCCCATTCAAGATAGTTAAGTCTTCCAAATCGTTTATTCCATGTGCTTTGGTCACGTGGCGCAATAATTAGCATAAACACTTACAGAGGAGGCGGGGGAAATCATATCACAAAATCCTCCACTCGTCGGTTAGGCCAATGTAAATGACTCAACCCCTTATCATTTTGTGTTTATATTGCTGAATTTAGAGTGACGGGACAAAGTGGCCAATATAAGGACTTTCTCTATACCTATGCTATACATATAAAATACATTCAACTTGATTTAGTCTAAGTAAGAACTTTATTGTTGTGTCGAAACATGTACGCTAATTGAGGACGCCTAACTACATTACGACAATCATATAATATAATAGGCCACCGTTTATTTCAACGACAACGTTTGTTTTTAATGTAGGATTACAAACACTTTATATACAATATATAATATATTTCTATCCAGATTGACAGTTCAAGTCCCTCCTCCAATATATCTGTTATAAGTGACGTCATGAAGGTTGGAAAACTGGCCGTGGATATCGATACACGAGACGAGGGGTCTGGGGTCCAGTCGGTTGACATATTTTACCAAATCTCGGAGGGTAATGGTAAGTCGGTGGTATTTGAACTTCTTAAGCATCACACGCGTTTCGTTTTCGTATTATTCAGGCACGGGGGTTTACCAGTTTTAAATTTGCCAAACAAGAACTTAACTTGTACCTTAAAAGTAACGCCTGCACTCTCGAGGGACATTAAAGTCTTTGCCTCTTAATTAGATGTTAAATCGGCCGTGAGATGATGTTTTAATGTTTTACACCTTTTAGAGACTTCTATAGAGACCTCCTTTGATACCAATGCTTATTTCATTAACAGGGTTATCCTGTATAAGTATTACCATCGTCGTCGTCATCATCATCATCATCATCATCATCAGCATCAGCATCATCATCATCATCATCATCATCATCATCATCATCATCATCATCATCATCATCATCATGCCAACGAACAATTCTCTTTCACGTTACATGATATAAAACCCTGGAACATCAACTTTTAGTTTTTGAATGCTCTTTTTGTTCCGTTTTTCAGACCCTCTTCAAGAACAATCCCTACTTCCCCTACTGTCAGGCATAACAGACGATACAACCTTCCTACCCCTCCCCCCAGAGAAGACGTACACACTTCTGGCTCTGGCTGTTGATCACGTGGGTAACAGGCAGCCAATGGACTTGAATCGAGCAATCACAGTGGACTTTACACTTCCGAAACGTATGTCTTGGTTTTAACGTTGTCATACTGTTAAAGTACGACAATAATCTCTCTCCCCGTTAGAACTAGCCCTCAGCTCTACATCAAGGTTATTCATCGCCCAGAATGCCGCGACACATCTGGGATTCCTGAAGCCCTTCTCGCGCTAATATTCAAAAGCTCATTAGACAAAGTAGACATAATAACAAAGAAAGTCGGCCAAAAACAGTCACCACTGCTCGGGAATTCTACTTTTACAAGAAAACGGTTTAGTTTACTCGTTACCATTCATATGGCTTTTGTAAAAATGAGGTAAATAAAGACAATGCAACTACTTTTACGTCTGTTACTGTTTGGGGAGTATTATATTTTGGGCTAAAGATATCATACTAGTGGCGTTGACATTCGGGCCCAACTGAACAACATGTATAAATTAAAGAGGGTTGGGGAAGGAAATCGTATCTGAAAACAGTAAACTAACGCTAATAAATGGCAATCTCTACAATTTCGTTTTAACAGACTAGAATTGTCCGAAATTGTAGCTTTGGAACAAATGCTGTTGTCAATAGTTTATGTGTGAAAATGTAGAGTAATGCTAGTATTTCATCCTCACTTTACAGCTTCCTGTGAACGGCTGAACAACTGCTCCGGCCATGGAAATTGCTCCCTTCTCAATTTCTGTGTCTGTGAAGTTGGATTTTATGGTGTTAACTGCTCACTTGGTAAGTATCAGAAGTTATTTATTGAATGGATTCATCATATTACATATCAAAGAACACGTCATTATTAGCACCGACAAACAGTCTTACGCTATACGAGGCAAATTATTTCACTTAGCGCGTAGCACAAGGGCGAAGCACGAGGTATCGATTAAAGGGACCGTTTCACGGATTTTCGCTATTTTTAGGCATGCGAAATGACCATCAAATTCGTTTAAATATAAAAACAACCGCTTAAAACAATGAAGGAACATTTCAATAAGTCATCAAATACAAAAGAAGGTACGAATGGCCAAAAACGACGAAGATTGAAACGGATTCCGATATGGGTTTTTGAAATATTGTTGGGCTGAACAGTTTTCAAAGTTAATCTTGTTTGCTTGTAACTGGGAGACACATTTGGTTGCAATGAAGCTATGATTGTGTCATTATTTTTGATTCATAGAAGTAATTTCTTTGCAGACATTAAGTTTCATAGCAAGTATTTCCCAAAACTTAATAAAATAAACCTAACTCAGCGTTACACAGTTTCCTTTAAATGTAGGTTAAAACATTAATCACTCGCAAAAAAAACAAACAAAAAACAAAAAAAGTTACATATCATTACTATGTTTGCCACTCAAATGGTGTGTACAAAATCCTTTATATAAAAATGCACTTATCAAGCGATAAAGAAACCTGATCTTAAAATTGTTTCATAATTTGCAGATTTTCCTTTACGTTTTGACACTCCGGTCATCAACGTAATGTACAGCGACACTTCTGAAGACACGCGAGCTCAGCTTTATCTCTCCGCTTTTATTCCGGATTTTGACAACAGCAGCTATAATGACAATTTCACCCTGAAACTCTTCATAGATGATGTTCCGCAGGGTTTCACGTTCAATAAAGGAAACCAGACTGGGAACCGTGTTGTGTTGGAACGTGAAGATTTTGGTGATATTTGGATGACGCCTAAAAAGGACTTTTCAGGACTCGTCAAGTTGAACATCACAGCGCAAGGCGCAACGCCAAGGGAAACAAAAGTCACCAGCAACCAAATTGAAATAAAGATCAAAGCCGTTGCTGACATTCCGTCTCTCAATGTCAGTGTACCTTGTTATCACTGGAACAGCAGCAAAAAGATCATACCAGTCTCTTTAGAAAGCTACCTGAATGATCGAGATGGTTCGGAGAATCTGACGTATATCTTCTCGGGTTTACCGAGTGGTTATCGATCAGTTCACGAGAATGTCACGAAGTTTGTGAATGGAAGTAATGTTACAGCTCCTCAAGGCTTGTCTGGTTGGCTTATTACATTTAACGGGACGTTGGAACCATTTGTTCTGAGTGTGATCGCCATAGCGGAAGAAAGATCTAATGGAGACAAAGCAAACAAGACGGTTGATGTTGATGTGCTATTTTGTGGTACGTTTTGGGTTTAAGTGTTTTGGGAGGTCTTTGCCAACAGAATTGAATATCCTTTAAATCTGACAACAAATTAACTTAAGCTAAGGAAAAATAGAGGTTAGATGCTTTCCCGCGCTTTGCCGCTGATTGCAAGTCTTCCCGCGCTTGACACTGATTACATGTTTTCCCGCGTTTGCCACTGCCGGGTTACATGCTTTCCCGTGCTTTGCCGCTGGTAACATGCTTTCCCGCACTTTCCCCTCGTTACCTTTTTTACCGCGTTTGTCACAGTACCACAGGATACATGGAGCGTGCCACGTTTCCCACCAGGGGGGGGGGAGGGAAGAAACTTCCTTTGTTACACGACTCAAAAAGTAATCATAGCGGTGCCGGGCAACCGAGACTGCGCAGTAGCTATCGAATGGTTGCTAAGGGCGTAGTGAATAGCTTGACAAAGTTCATTGTATATTGTATATTGTATACATGTTTTGGTCTTGACCGTGCACAAAACACGATAGCTATTTCCATTTTAATTGCTCCTTTGAAGTTCGCCGGACATCAAAACAACAAACAGTGATAACTGTGTGTCCAGTCTGGCAAAAGTAAGGCTTGCGAAATATACTAATTAAAAATAACTCCAATGATACTGAAATTATTTCCCATATTTTGTTTGTTAAATTTCAACCGTGATAAATTTTTCGCTTGTTATTCAACGCCGCCAAAACATTCATATTGAAGTGAAATATCAGGTGAGAAATCTGTCCGAAAAGGCCAAAAACAACTCAGCGGCGTATAACATCAAACGCAAACACCGCCACTATTCGCATTTCACACGCACGCAGTCACTGATATTTAAATCTTTCTGAGAAAACAAAACTTTGGGTTGACGTCTTTCTTAGCAACGGCTTGATTTACATAGACTCGCACCGTTTCCAGGCACTGCTATGTATTCAAAGAAAAGTGCCGACTTTCTCCCCCCCCCCCCCCCCTGTTTCCCACTAATTACATGTTATCCCACTCGCGCTCGCCACTGATTTCATGGTTTTTTTTTTCCACGCTAACCTCTGGTTACATTATTTTGCTTTGAATTCTATTAGGTTTTCTGCATAGGGATTGGCCCTACAATAACCTTTCTTGTAGTGAGACATCGTAGACTTTTGATGTAGTTAAGACTGACATTTGACACTTCCTGTAAAAACAGCCTGTAAAATACCTGCTTGCACGGTGCCGAAAAAATTAAGCTACATTATAGCCCTAGTTTTTATTTTAAATTTTCCTCTCGTCTTTAGTTACTTGCGAGGCGGTAAATAACTGCTCCGGACATGGAAGATGCAGCAAAGTAAATACTTGCGATTGTGAAAGTGGATTTAAAGGATCTCTGGATTGTTCAAAGGGTTTGTTTACTTTCTCTTTCTTTCGTTTTTATGCTTCTGTAACTCAACAAATCACATGAGTGAATCTAACTATTTATTTGTTGCTTGTTCTTGATTTAACTAGTTTCCTGCGAAAAAGTGAGCAACTGTTCTGGACATGGAAACTGCACTGGTCCAAACTCGTGTGTTTGTGAAAGTGGATTCAAAAGTGTGGGCTGCGCACAAGGTAAATGTTTTCTCCTATGATCAAACGTTTTTTATGGATGTTAACACTGTCAGAACCCTCGACCACGTTATTTTTCCATGCACCATCATCGCCGAAAAGTATCAAATAAAACCCACTAAATTATTTTATCGAGGTGTTAAATAAGATAATCGACCCGGGAGGAAACATGTTTGACTTTCATTCTGACCAAGCACGGACCGAGCGCAGTGAGGTTGCTTCGCACGGCATGACCTCTCCAGAGTAAAAGTTAAATGATGAATGATAAAGGTTCCATTGAGAACTATCTTTACTTGATATTTGTATTAATAGCGTATTTTGTGCATGTTAAAATTTGTTTACAGTTTCTTGCGAGTTAATGAATCACTGTTCACGTCGTGGTGTCTGCACTGGGCCTAATGTGTGTACTTGTCATAGCGGATTCAAAGGAAATAACTGCACCGAAGGTATTTACCTCAGTATGTCATTTCTTAGTTGTATTATTGTGTCTTAGATCTAGGAGAACAAAACATATTTAAAATTATGGCACTGACAAGTTTTCATCTCGCATCTTGACACAGTGTCTTGTGAAGCGTTAAACGACTGTTCAAATCACGGGAACTGCACCGGACCAAACGAATGCACCTGTGACGGAGGCTTTAGAGGTGGAGCAGATTGCTCTGAAGGTACAGTAATCGGTGGATGTGCACATGAGTATGTACTGAAAATGAGCCATTCCCGCGGTTTGGTCAAAAACCCGTACACATACTTACAGCCAATTAACCGTGGAGTGGCAGCCATGGACAGCTGTTTTTGTACTGTGTTTGTACAAGAAACAGTCTCGGCTCTGCGTATGGAGATGTGAATCTACTTAATATAGACCGTGTGAGACGACATAAATATGCCTAAATAACAGTTTGAAAGCAACAATCTGATAAGTACTACCATTGGCCGTGCACATGCGTAAAAGTTTTGGCCAAGCCCGCGCGGATGTACAGTGTAACCATTGTTTCAGTTTCAAATAGTTTATTTATCGTGGACCAATTTGTCATATAATTATTTTTATTGATGATTACCATTATAATAAATATAATAATAAACTGCATGATTTTTCATTCATTTTCCGTTGCAGTTTCGTGTGAGTCACTGGATTACTGTTCATATAACGGTGACTGTACTGGACCTAATGTCTGCTCATGCCACAGTGGATTCAAAGGATTAAACTGCTCAGAAGGTACTTAATATGTATTTTATCCTAATAAAATAAAGTAATAAAATCACTTTATTTTTGTTAAACAGTAAATGTATTTAGCACTATTCTAGTGGTGGGGTGGGGGAAGGAGAACCAAGATTGCAGAAACCCGTTAGTAAAGTGGGACAGGAAATCTACGGGAGGACGAGATGCGAGATTCCCGAGTTAACAGTCACCGGAAGAAATAGAAAATAATTGGCGGGAGCCCCCATATGGAAGCGGGATGGGGGTAGGGGAACCAGGAGTTGATATCCTCCTCCCTACAAACGGTGGCGCTTATTGGAGACACTTTTAACGATCATAACAAGTGGAAAGCTGACGATTTGACGCAGAAGTGGATGGTCAGTGTGGATTACAGTGCGGAAGACTGGAGGATCTGAACCCAGGACCTCCCGAATTCAAGGCTAGCCCCGTAATCACTAGACCACGCTACCTCTACATTTTTATTACATTTCAAATTATTGTTTTGTTTCTGTTCATGACACAGTGACCTGTGAGGCCTTTAACAACTGTTCAAATCATGGGGCCTGCGTTGGACCAAATATATGCATTTGTGAAAAAGGATTTCAGGGAGCAGATTGCTCGGAAGGTAAAAAAAAAATAATGTTTCACTGTTTTTCTCAGCTTATCCTGTGCATTTTACACTCAGTAATATGTTATCTGTTTAACGTTTCCTGTAACTTCTTCGCTTTTTCTTCCTAACTGCAGCAAAATAATTAATAATAAATAAACTAATGGAGTCGGAAAAATGGTCTCCAGCAAATCCTCCGAAACTTGTCTCTTTGAAACAAGTATACTTAACAATTATTCCACGAGCGCGCGTTGGATATGAGATGGTAAATAAGTAACTCATATTCAACAGGCGCGAGTGGAATAATTGTTTTATTGAAAACACCAAAATAATTGCAATATTTAAGCTCCCCGGCTGTTCTTGTTCACGTGTACACCTACCATATCTGTGGTCCATGGCAAATGAGCTCATATACCATTACCTGTTAACCAATCAGAACTCAGCAATTGCAATATACCATGGCCATGTTTTAATAAAACCTTATAGCCCCCGGGGGAAAAGAGAGGGAACCATTTTAAAGTGTCAGGGGTAATCGTAAGGAATTAGGAACGAAATTGCTAAAAGGCACCAAAATCTCGTTTTGAAGGCGTGGTTACGTTTCAACACCCGTAGAACAAGGAATATTTTTTCTGTCATTTTCGTATGGGCGTCCCCTCCCTCTATGCTTTAGCATATAAATGTGGTTTGACAGCTTGAGTCAATTTGATCTATTTTCAGTGGAAGAGCAAAAAGGAAGTGTCATGGAATTAAGTAAAGCAGGAGTTGTTGGCATCTCAATTGGAAGTTTCGTGCTGGGTTTGATCTTGTGTTTGCTTGTGGTGTACTTATTCTTGAAGAAAACGTCGAGGGGTAATTCCTTGCGTGGTAGACCTCGAAGGAAAGGTAAGCCGAGGCTCTTTCAAAGTAACGAAATGATCCTCGCAGTGAATTTGCAATTAAAGAAATTGCAACTGAAGAAAGAAACTAGAAAAAATCTGGCTTTAACGGGATTTTTGTTCGTTGGTTAAACACTGACAGTATTGTTACAACAACACAAGAGAACCAAAGTTTGAACGAGAGTTTTTCAGCTTTCGGTCGAACGAGACTGGTGGATGGAGTTGACATCACATGAGCGGAAATTCTCGTCGACTCTAATGAATATTTGTGCAGGTTCAAATTCTACGATGTAGGGTACGAGTGCATGTAAGCGATCAGCGAGGACGAGTGTTTTTGAGCTCTCCTTAACTATTATCGAATCTCCTTCCAGTTTAATACGGCCTTTAGCCAATCCGAGCTCACGTTCTCGTGGTCACATTCTAGAACAACTACGAAAACGCACATGATTGCTTACTGTCGGCTTAGTATGAGGGTTTTTCTACACCGTAATGACGTCACATTACATTTCTTGCCCCAAAGCTAGAAACGAAATGGAAAACCATCGAATTATCTTTAAACAGCCAGATGCATATATAACACTCGTGTGATTTTAGGAAATTTAACTAGTCCTTGGCTTGCAAATCACTCTGGCTCATGAGATGTTTACTTTTTACAAAGTGATGTTGCACTCTCGTTCGCGTGTTTTGCGTCACACTTGACTAAAAGCCAAACAATAGAACTTGGTGCCCAGGGGTTTTTAGGCGTTGAAATGCAAGGTGTGGCGGCCGCACAACAGTTGAGCCGTGTCCTCTATAAACGTGTGGAAACGTGTGGAAACGTTTTCTACTGCATCGTTCCACTTCTAATCTACAACCCTATATAGATACACAGAAAATGTTTTTATTTTTTATTTTTTAAATGTTGACACAGGGACAGACTGCGTTTTGGAAGTAACTTGCGCAACAAGCGTATGCATGGAAGTTAAAAACGCTGGGGTTTTCTTACACCATGGCTGATTTTTTCCTATATTGTTTTTCATATATAGATTCATCAGAGGTTTTCAGTAACCCCGAGGTGCCAAGTGGTGCGTGGGTTTTTCCTCAGAACGAGCAAGGAAAACGACCTGAAAGTTTCCACCTGCAGTCCTATGGAAACCCGACTTACTCAGAGGCCTCGCTGAAATTTGAGGAGCCAATGGCCTGATGCAATGATGATGATGATGATGACGACGACGACGATGATGATGATGATGATGGTGATGATGATGATGATGATGATGATGACGACGATGATGATGATGGTGATGATGATGATGATGATGATGATGATGATGACGACGATGATGATGATGATGATGATGATGATGATGACGACGACGATGATGATGATGATGATGATGACGACAATTAAAGTTGACTACAACGACGACGATAGGACTTTGTTCATGTAAAAATGCAATAGCATTTTGTAATTGATAATTATTTTTTCTATATACTATTGTATATCGTAGGTTTTTTTAGATTTTTTATTGTATATCTTAGTTTTTTAAATAATTGTAAATTGGAGGGTCACAGGTTTATTAGCTTTATAGCTATTAAGTGCAACCCCCCTATAAATAAGGATGTTACTTACTTACTTACTTACTTACTTACTTACTTACTTACTTACTTACTTACTTACTAGTAGCGTCCTAAAGACCGTTGATGAGTGAAAACAAAGAATGCGACAGTTAATAGGGCTTACATGACGTGTTTAACTGTTGGAACTCATTACCAGGAGACAGCACACCATGATGTGTAACCAATACGCCTTATTTACTATAGCCGCCATGTTTGATTTCGCTTTAAAATAAAAATTAGGCACTTGGTTTCTTCGGGGGGGGGGGGGGGGCAAACAGGCTTAAATAGACAAATTTCAGCTGGTTTGTTATTGTGCCTGATAATTTTTTTCAGAGCATACTTTGGTTTCAGTATTATGATGAAAATACTCTAAGTTTTACGCTTTTCGGCGCTTTCACAAAAAGAAAACGGCTTGCGTAGTTACCAAGTCTAGTTCACTCTTTTGACGAGCCGATTTCCGAGAAACGGCATCATTTCAATGTTTGCCCCTCTCGAAGATAACGTGGCTAATTTGCATTACAATATGAAAACCATCATGGCGGCCATCGTGAATATGGCCTATCAGAGGACGCTTTTTAAAATTGCCATTCACTATAATAACTATGATTATACCTGTAAAGGAGAGTGTTTTGAGAATATATTCAGCATTTAATGATTTTTTTTTTTTTGCGATAGCAGGTGTGGAATAGTCTTTTCCTTTATTCTAACGTTTTTATGAACGACAGAATTGGTCAGAAGTTGTGTTACAATCGCTAAGGATAATGTTGGCTTTGTTACGACAGAGGCTCGGCCAAACCTCTAGCGAAATATATATCTTCTTTATTCGGAATTGTCATCCGATGTTGGGAATATATATTAAACAAAACGTAATTACCGTGTACTCATTTTGGGTTTTATTCAGGGATCATTAGGAATTTTAATATTTAACTAGTTGCCAGAAGTATCAGAGGGCTAGTATGTTTAACCGAGCTAGCATTTTAAGAAAGACCTACCCTGGTTTAAGAGGTTTTTCTGGCCCGAATTATATGTAGGACGAATGATGAAAAGTTTTGTACAAGCCTGAGTTAAACGACCTCCTGGACAGAAAATTTTTTAGGCTAAAGTTAAAAAATTCATTTCTGGCACATTCCTGATCTTCATTCGTGCTTTTTTCTTGTTGGTTGGTTTGTAATTTTTAGTCTTAAAACTTCTCTTAGTTCCTTGCCCCCGGGTGGGGGATAGGGCCGGACATCAATGCTCGCCAACTGTCCCTATTCTTGGCCACAGCTGCTGCTGCAGCCCACGATTTTAGTCCCAGCTCAGCGCGTTCCTTCTCCACCGTTCTCCGCCATGTTTCCCTTGGCCGTCCTCTGCTTCTTTTTAAGTGTTGACAGCTTTTTCTGCAGGCAACCGCTATCAAACCGCATGTTCACACGTTCGTTTTTCCTTGGTTTGACGAATCTTTGTTTACAATATTTTTCCCTATGTTGTTACCCACAATTGACCACTTCGGCTTTAGACTTTCACGTCAGTAGTGTCACGCAGTGTCACGTGACTTTTTTGGTAACCAAAGACCGAAAGTTCGGACATCTGTCGAACATACTTGTATAGTGGGTAGTGTACAAGCAGAATGGCCACGACTAAAAGATGTGCTTATTTTGCTTGTAAAAACAATTCCCGATATCCTGAATCCTGGGTAAGAAACGTTAACGGCGATTAAGTCAAGTTCTTCCATTTTTCTAGACGGCAACTAGACAGAACGAGAGAAGGTAAAAAGTGGACAAGGGCATGCCATGGCGATTTGATACTCGTTCGTATGTGTACAATGCAAAGGATAGTTAGTTTGTAGTCTACATTTTGTCGGTGGAAATGGTCCAGCAAAAGAGGGATCCTAAACCTATAACTGCTGTTGCTAGTAAAGAAAGGGTACGTTCGTCCGTTTAATGTCATCAATCGCAGCGATAAAGATATAATTTTCAACCCGTGGTCCATTGCTGTTGTTGTTTAAGTTACTCGTAAAATTATTTTTTTACCGTTTCTTGACAACACCCCTCTGTAACAGACCTGGTGACACCTGATTTTCCACCAGGTTTTCAACCAAAATCGACCAGGGAAGTAAAAAATCCACCAGGTTGATTACTTACTTTTTGTATGCAATAAACTTAGCGGGGTAATCGTGCACAATTTTCCGCACCGATGTCGCCTAACGGCTGTAGATGACACCGTCGTTTTTTTCGCATTGTACGTAAACAACTGAAGTAATATACTCTTTGTATCCTGCTCTTAGACGGAGAAAAGTGGCAAAGGAAAAACAGAATCGAATAAAGGCATCGGACTTAATTTCTCTTATAACAAGTCCTTTTAGGCTTTCGCGTTATACGGCAAACGGGCCGTTTTGCGATCCCCGAGCGTTCTTTGTATCGAACAGTGCATTACAGCCACTAGATCCGCAATGGGTCAAATTTAGCAAATCATTGTCACAATGAGCCAATGAGTATAATCATACTATTGACACTGTCAGTTTGCACTTGGACTTGAAGCAGTCGTGTTATATTCCTGAAATCCTCTGAAATTCTCGCACGTTTTTGTCCATCAGAGATCATACACGGCACGCAATGCATGCAGAAGCGATGACGAATAGAAGAACAAATTCCGCCGACCGCCTTATGATATAAGGCGATGGACTGACGTTGTCGCCTTAAAATGATTCCTTTAGATGCATGTTACTTTTACAGTTCTTAGCAGGCCTGTAGGCAGGATTTAAAACGACGGTTCTTCAGAGCGCCAAAGATCTGAAAGATGCAACCGTGTGAATGCCGAAGATGTAAGCTACTACTGGGGGTCCAGGGGGCATGCCTCCCCGGGAAATTTTGAAAATTAGACAGGCCGAAATCACATTTTGTGCGTTTTGAAGGGAGTTTCATAGGCAACTAGGCAGCTTAAAGTAAACTTAAAAAACACGATTATTTCTAGTCCTTTTCAGTTAAAATCAAAGCTCCTTATTTTTGGAAGGGGAACGCGCTTCACCAGGCAACCAACCTTGCGCTTGACGGATTACACCACCAAAACATACATTTACGACTTAAATTCCTAAACCGCGTGTTGAAGGATATTCAGACAGATATTCGATATGTTTCAAAAACAAATTGGGAGAACGTTTCGCGGGATCATTTTCTCGACTCCCTAGTCCCTAGTTTGAACGTCTCTCAAGCCCTGCTAATCTGACTACAAGTTTAATTACTTTTCCAGAAGGTAAATGACATAAATATTTATTATCAAAAGAGCCTAGCCTAACACCAAGAGACAGATCCAGAGGTTGTCTCGCACGGGCGCGCCTAAATTTAAACGGTCCGTTTACCATTAAAATTGCAAAATGTTAAAAATGCCGGCCCTTATTCGTTGATCCATTTTCAGTAGGTTATAGCATAAAGACGTCAAAATAGAAAACCGTTTGCTTATATCTTTTACAGGTCGAATAAATTGTCTCTTTTTTCGGATTAAGCGAGCAATTACAAATACGTTTTAATGACTGCAGTCATCGGCATCAATAGTTTCATGCAGGCGAAAGCTACACAAAGTAATATTTAGACAGTACTTACAATTTAAGGCAGCTTAATTAAAATTTACCGTCATACGCCACTTGAATGATCTTGAATGTACTTGAATAACTTGCGTATTTTTTACATCACATTGTGCTGGCGGGCTGCAAAGTTTAACACGATATTTTTTACATCAAACGCCTCTCAAACTGCTCAAGGCTACTAAATCGACGAAAAAAGGCCGTTTAATACTCACCAAGAATTATTTCGGTCAAGCTGATTATCCTCTGCGTAGTTATTCGATAAAACGCTGTAGAAAGCCGGGTCAAAAATACTTCCACACATTTGTTTTGGGCCGCGCGCGCTGTTCAAATCGCTCTGAATCATTCACAAGCTCGTATTACATACAGAAAAGGAAACAGATCTGTTTTGTCTCTTCAGTGATGTGCTTGACAACGGAACAAGCGACAAAAACAATAGAAAAAAGTTAACAATTACCTTTTGCTATATTTACATCAAGTTATAGTCAATTATTAAATTATCTTTTTGCCGCGCGTCGTTTTCTTCTGTTTATTAAAGCCAGCAGAAAGATTTTGGTTGATTTTTCCTGACCAGGTAAACAAAATTCTTCACCAGGGAGAAATAAAATTGACCAGGGATTTTTCAGATATTCACCAGGGACCAGGGAGGTCAAATTTCCACCAGGGAGGGCAAAATAACCCACCAGGTCGGGTTTCACCAGGTCTGTTACAGAGGGGTGTTTGACATTCCGTCAGTGAAATTCGTCAAGCAAATTCAAAGCTAACTTTTGTACCGTCTAAAACTTCTAACGAATGCGTAAATGCCGTCGCTTTTATGTCATAAATCACAGCGATAAAAATATAATTTTCAACCCGTGGTCCGTTGATGTCGTGTTTATGTTCTTCGTAAATTATTTTTTACCGTTCGTTGACAATCCATCAATGAAAGTCATTCAACCAAATTTTTAAAAAGCTTGTCTTCGAACTTTCTAAAACTCTAAATGAATGCGTAAATGCCGACCCTTTTATATGCAATCACGGCCGATAAATTATCATATTCAATCCGCGTTCTATTGCTGTTGTTTGCACTACGTTCGCTTGAAAAACGTTGTTTTCTTCGCAGTCACTGAATCAATTACGACCGTGAAAAAATAATAAGAGTTGTGCATAAGCATCAACAGGGTTTTAGCCACTGATCGTTCAAGGTAAATTTTCTTGCTTTTATTTTTGTCTCGTTAACAAGATATTTCGTTTACGATTGAGTCGCGACACCATGGCATGGCATGGCGGTATAAATTCAAACGACAGTGCCATAAAGCATAAATAGACGAACTCACTCTTTCTTTACCAGCAACAACAGATAAAGGAACAGAATCACTCTTTGTTGGACCATTTCCACCGACAAAATGTAGACTACAAACTAACTATCCTTTGTACACATACGAACGAGTATCAAATCGCCATGACATGCCGGTCAGTGTACCTTCCGTCCATTCCATTTCTATAAAAATCAAAAATTGAAAAATGAAAAATGGATTTCATCTTTTTTGATTTTTGAATTCAACAAAAATCAAAATTGAATGTCTGTTTTCAAATTTTGACATTTGACATGGAAATAAAAATTAAAAATGGTTTTGCTATTTCGATTTTCTTATTTTCCAACTAAATGAAAATCGAAAATTACCACCCTTTTTCCAAAAATCTATCGACTTTAAGAACAGAAATTCTAGTTTTCGATATCCTTTTTCGATGTTATGGATCCAAAAGATAAGGTATCGCGACTGGAAAATCGCAAATCAAAATCGCATTTCACTTTTCGTACGTCTTCGATGAAAATTGAAAATCGAAAATTGACAAAAGTACCATGTGGGGAGGGGTGGGTAGACTGTCGACATGCCAGGCTGGGTTACTAAGGTAAAGATGGCGGCCAAGGACTCCTCCAAAAAATTTTGCGCGAAGTTATAAGATCTTATGAGACCTCCAGTGTATGGCCACAGGTTAAAAATGTTTTCAGATGCACTGTACCGAGTTGGTCAGTTTGCAGGGATATTTCTGGAGACTTATGACTATCTTGAATAAAGCTACGAACGACCGAGTCGGTGAGTTTGTGAAGTGCTCTGTTATGTTTATGAACGAGGCGGGGGCAATGGACGTGTATATAATAAATTTATAATGCTTAAAAAAATCATGTAATTAAGCGTTGTTCTTGTCTTCGTTCAATACTACTGTCTAAAAATGTTGTCCCTAGCTGTTTTATCTTGGCGATTTGGCGTGAACTTATGTACTTTAATGGAAGATAGAAAGAAGAAGGGTTCAAACTATAATAATTTTGTATATGATTATCACGACTATTTGGAAGCACTCCATATCAGCTTAGCTGCTCAGAGTTGACTAGGCAATGGGTTCCCATTTTTCCCTGCAGCTTCTTTGAGAACTGATTTTCAATAACAAAAACAAAAATACAAGGTCTGCGAGGGCCTCCCAGGAGGAGGGGGGGGGGGTGGACAAAATGCAACAAAATGTTCCTTGTGTTCCCCTGTACCCTTAAAGTTTTTATTCGATTTTGGTGTTCTCTGTCCCCTGAAATTGCTTTTGTTCCCGTGTTCCCAGCCATATATTTATTTTGTTCCCACGTTCCCAAAAGTTGATAAAAAAAATTTGCCATGTTCTCTTGTTCCCTAAAACCCCTGGGAGGCCCTCGTTTGTTTCATAATAATTTCGTTTTATTTACCTTAAAACTAAAACTGACAAGCTGGAACCAGTATAACACTTCTTTGAAGCAATAGACGTTTGAAATACAACATGTGCTTTGGGCAGACCAGCCTTACTGAGCTGAGATCTACCTCGCCGGGCAACAGAATCAGACGATAGTATTCAAGTGTTTTCCACACACAACACTGAAAGATTGGATCTTTGAATAGGTATACAGTCGAAGCTCTCTTAACGGACACTCTCGTAAGCGGACAGCTCTATTTACGGTCGCCTTGTTTGAAACCCCGTTTCAACTCCCATACAAACTCTGTATTTTTACATTCTCGTAAGCAGACATTCCCGTAAGCGGCCGCGGACACTTTCACAGACTACGAATTAGACTTTTTCTTTGTTTTTACGCTCCCGTAAGCGGACACAAAAAGAAAATCTTATAAAAAAAACCTCTGTATCTTGTTTTTACCAATCAACTTCACATCGCCGTTCGTAACAATGATTTTACAGTAGTAACAGTACCATATTTCAGTGTTTGTTTGTCGTCATCCACGTCCGTCCGGTTATTGTTAGCTGAACAAGCTCCCGTAAGCGGCCATCTATCCCCTACACCTCCAGTGGCCGCTTACGAGAACCATTCTCGTAAGCGGCCAGCTCCAGTTACGGACACTTTTTTCGCGTCCCGAGGGTGTCCGCTTACGAGAGCTTCGACTGTTTTTCAGTTCTCACGGTGGGTCTAGAGCACATGAATACAACGCAGAAAAACACCATGTATCTATTAGAAATCAGCATCAGGTACCAACAGTATATAATATAGTTAGGCATGTACAAATGTGTGATATAGCCTGAACATGAACCAATTCTTAGTTCCATGTGAATTTACACCATAAAAACAATCAAAAGTAAAGAACAATTTTGTATGCTTTGTTTCAACAAAAGGTACACAATAGTAGTTGAATGGCAAAAAGGCCTAAAACTCACTGGACCTCACTCTGCCTCCCCCTGTGTGGTCCAGGCCCTCCCAGTGGTTTTGGTGGAGTATTGTGTCCTCCCAAATCGTAGCTAAGCCTTCACAGGGTTGCATGCAGTTGAATTCACCCCCAAATTACGGCAATCATGACAACAATACCATGACATTCTTGTGACTGGCAAAGCCTCTTGAGACTGACCAAAACCTGACTTTGCCCACCCCTCTAGAAAGCCAGCCATTCAATGCCTGACCCTAGGCTCCCTAAGGTTATTAGGTCTTTGACTCGGGTACCTGGCACAAGTTTCCATGTTAGAGCCCCTCTCAATTTTCCCCAGCTGCAGGATTGGCTTGAAGGCTGACGATCTTCAAGCAGAAATCCCAGAGTCAACATTTTATCAAATCAACGTAGATATATTTGAGATTCCAGGTATTGGGCAATTTTCAGGTGGATCTAAATGATATACCAATTGATAAAAGAATGCAAGGAATAAACAGTAGTGTCCTTAATCTGAAGGGCAGTCATGAGAGTCTTTTCTCTCCATCGTCTCTCGATGGGTCCATCATCATTTCTTTACACTCCTTAAAAAAAGTTGTCAAATCATCCTTTCAATTGAACATTTTGTGCATAGCTCCTTGCCTCATTGAAATGGGGTCAACTTTTATCAAGCTCCCTCCCCCTTCCTCCCTACTATACCACTCATTGATACAAAGCTGGATCCAAGCAGTACGTTGCTACACCCAGCTGCAATAACTGGTAGGGACATCTGTGCCTTAAGGCATATTTTGCAGTTGAAGGCATAAATGACCAACTTGACATCACTTAGAGGTAGAGAAATGTACTTGTTTACCACTGTCAGTTCAGCTGTATGTTTTGCATTCCACAAAGGTGGAGTCGTTATGTTGGAGCTGTAACAACCGTGAGTCTTTCTCTAAATAAATGCTATTTAATAACAAACACTTTGCTGACTTAACATCTGACAATGTGGCACTGTAAAACGATTCTTTTGTGCAAATTGCGCAAACTGAACTATACTGGAATCATCGGAATGCTGTACTGGATATTACAGGAGCTCTTCCCTCAGTGTACTAGTTTCCTCTTTTAATATCTTGTCATTCTTCTGTAACAATTTTTTCAACGTTGTTATGCATGTACATAATGTAACAGTTTTGTGACTCATTTTGGGAGTTGTGATGAACATCCAAATACAAATTATTTGTGATTATGTCACAAGGTCACAATTTTTTCTGTCGTTTAAAGTGCTAGACTAGTGCGATATCTAGTATCGTTTTTTTTTAATAATTTTTGTTTTCTACACAGGAAACTGGTTTAACATGCAAGAGTCTAGTCCTTTATCACGCCTTATCAACAAGTAGGCAAACCATATTATAGTGCAAAACACCGTATTACAGGGTACCACAACATATCATGGGGTGTCACAGGAAATCAAAGCGTATCACATCCTATCACAAGGTATAACACCGTATCACAATGGCTCACACCGTTTCTTCCACATTTTCTCCTGTCGACTGATCACGAGTGTCGACTGATCAAAGAGCTTGTGATGCTGTGATACCTTGTGACGATCACAAATTATGTCACGCAATCCTCTATTCCCTAAATTTGGCAGCAAGTGTTCTTTCATAACATATAATTTATACATACTTTTACGTCAGATCGCCAAAATAAAAAAAGGGACAAGATTTTAAGAGAGTAGTATTGAAAGGAGACAAGAAGAACGCTTAATTACATGATTTTTTACGCATTATAAGCTTACCGATAATATGCATACGTGCATCAACTTATTGCCCCCTTCAACTGCTAATAAATCAGACCCCCGGGGGGGCACTCAAAAAAGTTTTATACGGGGAGGCTCCGCCCCAAGCTCTTACCCCTTACCCTTTTATATACCATTTTCACAGAAATTGTACCCCTTTCGTATACCTTTTACTGAAAAAAGGTACCCTTTTCATATACCTAAAAGACATGGCATAGACTTAGAACAGGACGTTTTCTTGTCATTTTCATGTTGCGCTTTATAAATTAAAATAATACAGCCATAAAGTGCGTCTGTTCGAAATATTTTAATTCAAGGCCCTTTTAAAAACCTCAATGACGGATTTACATACCCTTTCATATACCTAAACTTATGAAATCCCTACCCTTTTATATACCTGAAGCCTGAAAAAGGTACCCCTTTCGGGCGGAGCCTCCCCGTATAGGCCATTATATGGAGTACCCCCCCCCCGGGAAATCAGAGCACTTCACAAACTCACCGACTCCGTCGTTCATAGCTTTATTCAAGATAGTCATAAGTCTCCAGAAATATCCCTACAAACTGACCAACTCGGTACAGTGCATCTGAAAGGATTTTTAACCTGTGGCCATACACTGGAGGTCTTATAACTTCGCGCAGCTACTTCCCGCAAAATTTACTTTGGAGCAGCCCTTTGCCGCCATCTTTGCCTTAGTAACCCAGCCTGGCATGTCGACAGTCTACCCACCCCTCCCCACATGGTACTTTTGTCAATTTTCGATTTTCAATTTTCATCGAAGACGAAAATTGAAATGCGATTTTGATTTTCGATTTTCAAGTCGCGATACCTTATCTTTTGGATCCATGACATCGAAAAAGGATATCAAAAACTAGAATTTTTGTTCTCAAATTCGATAGATTTTTAGAAAAGGGTGGTAATTTTCGATTTTCATTTAGTTGGAAAATAAGAAAATCGAAATAGTAAAACCATTTTTAATTTTTGTTTCCATGTCAAATGTCAAAACTTGAAAACAGACATTCAATTTTGATTTTTGTTGAATTCAAAAATCAAAAAAGATGAAATCCGTTTTTTATTTTTCAATTTTTGATTTTTATAGAAATGGAATGGACGGAAGGTACACTGACCCATGCCCTTGTCTACTTTTAACTTCTCTCGTTCTGTCTAGTTGCCGTCTAGTTGCGCCAAAAAAATGGAAGAACTTGACTTAATCGCCGTAAAGGTTTCTTACCCAGGATTCAGGATATCGGGAATCGTTTTTACAAGCACAATAAGTATATATTTTAGTCGTGGCCATTCTGCTTGTACACTACCCACTATACAAGTATGTTCGGCAGATGTCCGAACTTTCGGTCTTTGTTTACCAAAAAAGTCACGTGACACTGCGTGACACTACACGTAAAATCTAAAGCCGAAGTGGTCAATTATTTCCTCTTTTTACGTCTTCTTATATTTTTTTTTCGTGCTTCACGCAAAATAGTCTGTAGATCTCTAAGAGATCTTTAATATAAATGATGAAATTATCGACTGACAAATACGCGACAATTCGGGATTTCAGATGAGAGCCGACCCTGAATATTAAGTACTTTCGCTTCTGTAATAACATACAATATTTCATATATTATGGTTTGCTGTTCGACTAGTGTACACTATTTTTTGTATTATCTGAATTTACCTTAATTTAATTCTTTTTTCATTGTGATTTCCTTTTTTCTGATATATTATCTTGTGTTATTTCCTTTTCAAAATATAAGTTTTTTCTGTAATTAGCTAAAGAAATGTAAATGTTTAGAATGTATGTAATGTTGTGTCAATAAAGATTATTAAAAAAAAAAAAAAATTGCCTGCATACATTCTGTAACCTATGCGAGATACATGCAGGAAACCTCAAACGGTAGATATATAACAGCGACTATCATTTTGGTTTAGATTATCAAATATCCGAGGTAGTAATATGACAGAAATGAAGATTTCTCATATTATGATAATAATAGCATCGAGTGCTGTTACGCAATATTGCGTTACGGATGGTGTTTGTTGAAATCGCCCCTATATGTAGACCGCCCCCATATGTACGGATCGTTACCTTACCTTAGTGGAAGAAGTAAGGCCGTGCCTTCCGAAACATTGGAATTTAAATATATTCCCGTATCGTTTAAACAGTCATGCGGTTTGTCTTGGTTCATGCTTCATGTATGCAGGCTTATGTTCAAAACGAATTTTGTCTTAACTTGAGAGGTTTAGTTTCCGTGCATTTTAAGCGTAGGAAACCATCCAACTCCCGCAAAATTGGTATTTTTGAGTTGGCGTGACATTTTATCACGTGACGTCACACATTCCGCTTGAGTGCTACTGATCTCGTGACCACTGTGAAAACAACACCTTTATAGTTTGCGCGGAGAGCGTCTTTCCAGTGCATCGGTGAACATGAACTGATTCTAGAAGATTTATGAATCGATTTTACCTACATAAAAGCAGGTAAAGTAAGAACATTTACTGAGGTTATTTAATTCGCGTGATCAGACGAG